>NW_027142342.1:2060947-2361348 GCF_036365525.1 Heterodontus francisci
TTACATCCTTTGTGTAATGAGGTGACCAGAACTTCACACAGTACTCAGGTTGTGGCCTAACCAATGATTTATACAGTTCTAGTTTAACCTCCCTGCTCCTGTATTATATACCTCAGCTAATAAGGGAAAGGATTCCATATGCCTTCTTAACCACCTATCGACCTGACCTGCTACCTGCAGGGATCAGTGGACATTGACTCCAAGGTCCCTCACTTGCTCTACACTTCTCAGTATTTTCCGATTGATCATCTATCCCTTTGCCTTGTCTGACCTCCTCAATTACATCGTCTCATACTTAACCAGGTTGAATTCCATTTGACACTTTTCTGCCATCAATATTTTCGAGCAGCCTACAGCTATCCTCCTCGCTATCTACCGCAAGGCCAATCTGTGTACCATCTGCACACATCTTGATCATGCCCCCTACATTTACGTTCAAATCGTTAATATACACCACAAAAAGCAGGGGACCCAGTACTGAGCCCTGTGGAACGCCACTGGAAATAGACCTCAAGTCAGTAAATCACCCGTCAACAATTACCCTTTGTTTCCTGTCACTGAGACAATTTTGTATCCAGCTTGCTGCAGTTCCCTGGATTCCATGGGATTTTATTTGTTTTAACTAGTATGCCACATGGGACCTTGTCAAAATCCATGTAGACCATATCATCAGCACTACCCTCATCTATCATCCTTACTACGTTGTCGAAAAATTCAATCAAGTTGGTCAAACAATATCTTCCCTGATCAAATCCATGCTGACTGTCCTTGATTAGCCTGTGCCTTTCTAAGTGACACTTTATCCTGTCTCACAGAATAGATTCCAATACTTTGCCCACTACTGAGGTTACACTGACTGGTCTGTAATTATTTGTTCTATCCCTTGCTCCATTTTTAAAGAGGTACAATGTTAACAGTTCACCAATCCTCCGGCACTATACCTGTATCCAGTGAGGATTGGAAAAGGATGGTCAGACCCTCTGCTATTTCCTCTCTCAATTCTTTTGACAGCCTAGAATACATTTCATCTGGCCCTGGTGGTTTAGCAACTTTCAAAGATGCTAATCCCATTAATACTTCCTCTCTCCCTATGTATATCAGATCCAATAATTCACTCTCCTCCTCCTTAACCACAATATCTGCATCGTCCCCTCTTCTGTTAAGACAGATACAAAGAATTCATTAAGAACCATACCAACATCTTCCTCCCCTACTCATGTATATCCATTTATGTATATAGACTTTCAAAAGGCCTGTGATCAAATGACATTTCATAGACTTGTCATGACATGGATTAATGTGACAGTGATAGTGTGGATATGACACTGACTGAGGGACAGAAAACAGAGAGAAGTGGTGAACAGTCATTGTTCAGACTGGAGGTGGAGGGGAGTATACAGTACTGTTTCTCAGGGTTCAATTCACTCCGCATGATATCAAGAAACGATTGAAGGCACTGGATACTGCAAAGGCTATGGGCCCTGACAATATTCCTGAAATAGTACTGAATACCTGTGCTCCAGAACTTCCATTCCCCCATCAAACTGTTCCAGTACAGCTACAACATTGGCCTCTATCCTGCAATGTGGAAAATTGCCCAGGTATGTCCTGTACACAAAAAGCAGGACAAGTCCAACCCGGCCAATTACCGCCCCATCAGCCTACTCTCAATCATCAGTAAGGTGATGGAAGGTGTCAACGACAATGCTACCAAACTGCACTTGCTTAGCAATAACCTGCTCAGTGACGCTCAGTTTGGGTTCCGCCATGGTCACACAACTCTTGACCTCATTACTGCCTTGGTTAAAACATGGACAAAGGAGCGGAACTCAAGAGGTGAGGTATGAGTGACTGCCCTGACATCAAGGCAGCATTTGACTGAGTATGGCATCAAGGAGCCCGAGCAAAAATGGAGTCAGTGGGAATCAGGGGGAAAACTCTCTGCTAGTTGGAGTCATACCTAGCACAAAGGAAGATGGTTGTGGTTGTTGCAGGTCAATCAGCTCAGCTCCAGGACATCACTGCAGGAGTTCCTCAGTGTTGTGTCCCAGGCCCAACCATCTTCAGCTGCTTTATCAATGACCTTCCTTTAATGATAAGGTCAGATGTGGGGATGTTCGCTGATGATTGCACAATTTTCAGCACCATTTGTGACTCCTCAAATATTGAAGCAGTCCGTGTAGAAATGCAGCAAGACTTGGACAATGTCAAGGCTTGGGCTGATAATTGGCAAGTATCATTCACTCTGCACAAGCGCCAGGCAATGACGGTCTCCGACAAGAGATAATCTAAGCATCCCCCTTGACATTCAATGATATTACCATAGCTGAATCCACCACTATCGCATCTTAGGGGCTACCATTGACCAGAAACTGAACAGGAGTAGCCATATAAATACCATGGCTAAAAGAGCAGGTCATCGGCGAGGAATCCTGAGGCGAGTAACTCACCTCCTGACTCACCAAAGCCTGTCAACCATCTACAAGGCACAAGTCAGGAGTGTGATGGAATATTCTCTGCTTGCCTGGATGGGTGCAGCTCCAAAAACACTCAAGAAGCTCGACACCATCCAGGACAAAGCAGCACTTGATTGGCACCCCATCCACAACATTCACTATCTTCACCACCAACGCAAAGAGGCAGCAGTGTGTACCATCTACAAGATGCACTGCAGCAACGCACCAAGTCTACTTAGACAGCATCTTCCAAACACACAACCTCTATCACATAGAAGGACAAGGGCAGCAGATGTATGGAAACACCAGCACCTGCAAGTTCCCCTCGAAGCCAGACATCATCCTGACTTGGAACTATATCACTGTTCCTTCTCTTTCACTGGGTCAAAATACTTGAACTCCTTCCTAACAGAACTGTGGGTGTACCTACCCCACGTGGACTGCAGTGGTTCATGAAGGCAGCTCACCACCACCTTCTCAAGGGCAATTAGGGATGGACAATAAATGCTGGCTTATCCAGCGATGTCCACATCCCATGAATGAATAAAAAAAGATGCCAGAGAACTGGAGGGCTGTAAATGTTACACCCTGTTTAAAAAAGGAGAGGTTGGATAAGCCCTGTAACTATCAGTCCAATGCTGATTCTTGGAAAATTGTTGAGGCCATAACCCAGCACAAAAATATTTCTTGCTTGTAAAATCATGTCTTAATAAATGGCGAGTAGCACGGATAGCTTCATGGAAAATCATTTCTGATCATCTTGATAGTTTGTTGACATAATTGTGAGTGTTAACGAGGATAGCGTGTTTCGTGTGATAGAATCATAGAATCGTAGAAAGTTTAAGGCACAGAAAGAGGCCACTTGGCCCATCATGTCTGTGCCAGCTGAAAAATTATCCACCTATTCTAATCCAGCATTTGATCCCTAGCCCTGCAGATTATGACATTTGAGGTTCACATCCAGGCTCTTTTTGAATGAGTAGAGGGTTTCTGCCTCAACCATCCTTTCATGAAGTGAGTTCCAGATCCCCACTAAAAGCAGGGGACCCAGTACCGAGCCCCGTGGAAAACCACTGGTAACAGTCCTCCAGTCAATACCCGTCAACAATTACCCTTTGCTTCCTGTCACTGAGGCAATTTTGTATTTCTGGGTGAACATGTTTTTCCTCGACTCCCTTCTGATATTTCTACCAATCACTTTAAATCTATGTCCCCTAGTCACTGATCTTTCTGATAATGTGAATAGACCCTTCATCTCCACTCTATCCAGGCCCCGCAGAATGTTGTTCATTTCAATTAGATCGCCCCTCAGCCTTCTCTGTTCCATGGAGAACAACCCCAGCCGATCCAATACTTCCTCTTAGCTGCATTTTTCCAGTCCTGGCAACATCCTCGTAAATCTCCTGTGAACCCTCTCTAGTGCAATTATATCCTTTCTGTTACCAGAACTGCACACAGTATTCAAGTTGTGGCCTAACCAATGATTTATACAGTTCCAGCATAACCTCCCAGATCTTTCATTCTATACCTCGGTTGATAAAGGAAAGGATTCCATATGCCTTCTTAACTGCCTTATTGACCTGTCCTGCTATCTTCAGGGATCTGTGGGCATTCACTCCAAAGTCCCTTACTTCCTCTACACTTCTCAGTATTGTCCTAGTAATCGTGTATTCCTTTGCTTGTTTGAGCTCCCCAATTGCATCATCTCGGACTTAACCAGGTCGAATCCCATTTTTCTGCCCATCTGACCAGACCGTCAATATCTTCCTGCAGCCGACAGCTATCCTTCTCGCTATCCGCCACATGGCCAATCTTTGTGTCGTCTGCAAACGTCTTGATCATACCCACTACATTTACGTCTAAATCTTTAATATAGACCACAAAAAGCAGGGGACCCATTACTGAGCCCTGTGGAATGACACTGGAAACAGTCCTCCAGTCGCAAAAATACTTGTCAATAAATTACCCTTTGTTTCCTGCCACTGAGCCAATTTTGTATCCGCCTTGCTGCATTTCTCTGGACGCCATGGGATTTTATTTTTTGAACCAATCTTTCAGGTGGGAGCTTGTCAGAAGCCTTGCTAAAATCCATGTAGACCACATCAACTGCACTCCCCTCATCTATATTCCCTGTAACATCTTCAAAAAATTCAATCAATTTGGTTAAACAAGAGCGTCCCTTAACAAATCCATGCTGACTATCCTTGATAAACCTGTGCCTCTCTAAGTGACAGTTTATCCCGTCTCTCAGAATAGATTCCAATAATTTGCCCACGACTGATGTTAGACTGACTGGCCTGTAATTATTCAGACTATCCTTCGCTCCCTTTTTAAACAGAGGTACAATGTTAGCAATTCTCCAATACTCCGGCACCACAACTGTATCTAGTGAGGATTGGAAAATGATGGTGGGCAGACCCTCTGCTATTTCCTCTCTTGCTTCTTCGAACAGCCTGGGGTACATTTCATCCGGCTGTGGTGATTTATCAACTTTCAAGGATGCTATTCCCATTAATACTTCCTCTCTCCCTATGTTTATTATATCCAATAATTCACACTTTTCCTCCTTAACGACAATATCTAAATCCCCCCTCTTTTCTGAAGACATACGCAAAGTGCTCAATAAAAACCAGTCCAGTATCTTCCACCCTTATACAAAGGTTACCTTTCTGATCTATTATGGGTCCTACTCTCCCCTGAGTTATCTTCTTACTCTTAATGTATTGAGAAAACATCTTTGGGTTCACCTTGATTTTGCTCGCCAATATTCTTTCATGCCCTCTCTTTCCTTTCCTAATTTCCTTTTTGATTTGATCCCTCCACTTTCTATACTCCTCTCGGCTTTCTGCAGTATTGAGTTCTCAGTGTCGGACATAAGCTTTGCTTTTCTGCGTTATCCTACCGTGTCGGCTCCTTGACATCCATGGGACTCGAGATTTGGCCGCCTCACCCTTTTTCTTTGTGGGAACATGTTTATCCTGAACCTCTGGAATCTCCCCTTTGAATGCCTCCCACTGCTCTGAGACTGAACTACCTTCAAACAGCTGTTTCCTCAGTTGAACAGCCTGGGGTACAACTTTCCCCATTGAGAACTCTAACTGCTGATATATCTCTTGTCCTGTCCCATAATTCAGATAAAACTAACTGAATTATGATAACTCCCACCAAAATGCTCCCCGACTGTCACTCCTCCACCTGCCTATCTTAATTTCCTAAAACAATGTCTAAAACCGCACCCTCTCTTGTTGAACTTGTTACATCCTGGTCAAAAACGTTCTCCTGAATGCACCTCAAGATTTCTGCTCCCTCAATTCTTTTCATACTAAAATTATCGCAGTTAATATTGGGGTAATGAAAATCCCCTACTATTCCTGTCCGATTGTTCTTGCACTTCTCAGAGTCTTGCCCACATATCCAATCTTCTATCTCCCTCTAACTATTTGGCTGTCGGGATCACATTCCCAGCAGTGTGATTGTCCCTTTCTGGTTCCTTAGCTCAATCCATATGGTCTCATTTGATGAATCTTCCAACATATCATCCCTCCTCACAGCTGCAATAGATTCCTTGACCGAAATTGCCACTTCCCCTCCGTTCTTATCCCCCTCCCTATCGTGTCTGAAAACCCTGTAACCAGGAACGTTGAGCTGCCATTCCTGTCCCTCCTTAAGCCATGTTTCTGTAATAGCTATGATATCATACTGCGACCTGTCTATCTGTGCCCTCAGCTCATCTACTTTATTTGCTATACTCCTTGCATTGAAATAGATACCCTTGAGCACTGCCAACCTCTTTTAAAAAATAATTCTAACCCTCTTTTCCTCTGTCTCCTGGACTCATAGAACATAGAACATAGAAAATACAGCACAGAACAGGCCCTTCGGCCCACGATGTTGTGCCGATCCTTTGTCCTCTGTCAAGGACAATTTAATCTATACCCCATCATTCTCCTTTATCCATATACCTATCTAAAAGCCGTTTGAAAGTCCCTAAAGTTTCTGACTCAACAACTTCCCCAGGCAAGGCATTCCATGCCCCGACCACTCTCTGGGTAAAGAACCTTCCCCTGACATCCCCCTTATATCTCCCACCCTTCACCTTAAATTTATGACCCCTTGTAACGCTTTGCTCCACCCGGGGAAAAAGTTTCTGACTGTCTACCCTATCTATTCCCCTGATCATCTTATAAACCTCTATCATGTCACCCCTCATCCTTCTCCGTTCTAATGAGAAGAGGCCTAGAATGTTCAGCCTTTCCTCATAAGACTTATTCTCCATTCCAGGCAACATCCTGGTAAATCTCCTCTGCACCCTCTCCAAGGCTTCCACATCCTTCCTAAAATGAGGCGACCAGAACTGCACACAGTACTCCAAATGAGGCCTTACCAAGGTCCTGTACAGCTGCATCATCACCTCACGGCTCTTAAATTCAATCCCTCTGCTAATGAACGCTAACACCCCATATGCCTTCTTCACAGCCCTATCCACTTGAGTTGCAACTTTCAACGATCTATGCACATAGACCCCAAGGTCTCTCTGCTCCTCCACATGCCCAAGAACCCTACCGTTAACCCAGTATTTTGCATTCGTGTTTGTCCTTCCAAAATGGACGACCTCACACTTTTCAGGGTTAAACTCCATCTGCCACTTTTCAGCCCAGCACTGCAACCTATCCAAGTCCCTTTGCAGACGACAATAGCCCTCCTCGGTATCCACAACTCCACCAACCTTTGTATCATCTGCAAATTTACTGACCCACCCATTAATTTTCTGCCTTCTATTTTCGTTTCAGGTTTTGTCCCTACTGATTCTACCCTCAGGTCCCCATCCCCCTGCAAAACTAGTTTAAACCCTCCCCGACAGCACTCGCAAAACGTTCTGCAAGTAACCCAGTCCCGTCTCCGATCAGGTGCAACCAGTCCGGCCTGTACAGGTCCCATCTAATCCAAAGCTGGTCCCAATGTCCCAGGAATCTGAAGCTCTCCCTCCTGCACCATCTTCCCAGCCACACATTCATCTGTCTTCGTTTTCTATTTCTATACTCAGTTGTGCATGGCACTGGGAGTAATCCAGAAGTTAACACTTTGAGGTCCTGCTGGCCTATTTCTTCCCTAGCTCCATAAATTCTGACTGCAGGACGACATTCCTCTTTCTACCTTTGTCTTTGGTTCCGATGTGGACCATGACAGCTGGCTGTTCACCTTCTCCTTCAAGATGCTCTGCAGTCGCTCAGTGACATCCTTGTCCCTGGAACCAGACAAGCATGACACCATCCTCGATTCACGTCTGTGGCCACATAAACGCCTGCCTGTTCCCCTGACTATTGAACACTAAGGCTCTTCCAGTCATCCCTCGACCCCGCTCTGCAGCTCAGCCACCCGTGTTGACACGGACTTGGCTCTGGCTGCGCTCCCCAGGTGAAGCATCACTTTCCTCAGTAGTCTGAACTGAATACCTGTTGGAGAGTGAGATGCACTCAAGGGTTTGCAGCACTACCTGCCTGATTCTTTTGGACTGTCTGGGGATCACCCATTCCCTCTCTCCCTGCATAATTTTCAGCTGTTGGGTGACCACATCAAAAACATGCTAAAGCTGAATAAACTGGTGTATTAGAAGGAAGAATGTGCAGTGTTGATGGAAGAAGACAGGGAATGGGATTAGGAATTGCTCATTCGGAAAGGCGATGCAGACACGTCAGACTGAATAGTTCCTTTTGTGCTGTAATAACACAGTGATGGGGCATCTCAGATGGGTGTAATGGTGGAGAATGGGGGATCCGTGGTTGGAATTGGAAGTTGTCCTATGGGAACCGGAATCTTAGCAGGGAATGTCCGACAGCCTGTCCGGGTCGAAGGCATCCAGGAAGTATCCTCCCTGCCTCCTCCTCCTCCTGAGGTAGCCTGCGGATTCCTGGTGCCAATGCCTGTGTCCTCATGATGGTGATGATATGAAAGGTGCATCAGAACAGCATGAACTTGGACACCTGCTCCAGTGTGTACTGGAGGGCTCACCCCGAGCGGATCAGACGTCAGAAGCATTGCTTCATCACACCGATGGCCAGTTCCACCATGTTCCTGGTGACTTCATTGCTCACGTTATACACATTTTAATTGTGTGAGGTTGGTTGGAGTGGGAGGTGGTTTGGGTGTGTAGAAACACGAGCTGTGTCTAGAGGGGGTTTTCTTTGTCTCCGAGGAGTCGCATTCTGGTTCTGCATGGAGACCCGCAGTGTTGGGACCGGCTGACTGCTTCAGAATGAAGGTATGGTGGCTGCTGACAGGGTAGTGAACATTCACCAACATGATGGACTGGGCATGCTCAGACACCAACTGTACATTAATGGAGTGAGAGTTCTTTCAGTTCCTGTCCCTCTCCCCGTTGACATGGGGGCCCGTCAGAGCCACGGACACCATCAGGAATCCCGCTATCCTGACAAATCCACGGGATCTCTCATCGTGCTTCTGCCTGCTGAGGGAGAAAATGATGACAAAGATGGCCACCCTCACCTCCCAGAATTATAAATGGACAATACACAGGCCTAGTAACTACTGGTCAGTTAGTTTAAAATCAGTTGTGAGGAAGGTTTTAGAAACAATAATCAGGGAAAAAGGACGACACACAGTTGGAGAGGTTGAGTTAATTAAGGATTGTCAGCACGGATTTCTAAAAGGCAGATTATGCTTGACTGAGCTAATTGAATTTATTTCGATGATCAGAGATGGTTGATGAAGGGAATGTGGTGGATGTTGTCTACATGGATTTTATGAAAGTATTTGATGGAGAACCAAACAAAAGTTTGGTTAACAAAATTGAAGCTCATGGAATAGCATCCAATTGGATCAAAAATTGTCCAAAGGAGAGCAAAAAGAGAAATGTGTTAAATGGTTGTTTTTCAGACTGGAAGATGGTAGACAGTTATTTTCCCCAAGGGTCAGTGTTAGGACCACAGTTTTTCTTTTGCTTTATATATAAGTGACATGGTTCTTGGAATACAAAGTAGAATTTGACAGTTTTCTGATGATACCAATCTTGGAGGAGTGGTAAACAGTGAGGATGTTACAAACTGTCTGCAACAGGATATAGATAGGCTAGCACAATGGACAGAGAAGTGGCAGGTGGAATTTAATACAGAGGAGTGTGAGCTGATGCATTTTGTCAGAAGGAATAGGAAGGCAATATAGACTTAATGACACAGTTCTAAAGATTGTGCAGGAACAGAGGGACTTGTGGCTCCAAATGCATTGATCTGTGAAGGTGGCAGGACAAATTAGGAGAATGTTTGGCAAAACATATCAGATCTTGGGCTTCATCATGAGGGGCAAAGATGCAAAAGCAGGGAAATTATGCTGAAACTTTATAAAGATTTGGTTAGGCCCCAACTAGAGAACTATGTCCAGTTCTGGTCACCACACTCGGAAGGATGTGAAGGTCCCTGAGAGTGTGCGGAGGAGATTTAACAGAATGGTTCCAGGGATGGGGGTTTAGTTACAAAGTGAGTTTGGAGAAGATGGAGTTGTTCTCCCTGGAGTAAAGGAATTTGAGAGAGATTTGATAGAGGCGTACAAGATTATGATAGGCTAAGATAAGATAGACAAGGAAAAACTGTTCCCATGAACTGATGAAACACGGACCAGGGGACACAGATGGAAGCTTTTGGGTAAGAGATGTAGGGGAATATGAGGAAGAACTTTTTTACACAGTGGATGTTAATGAGCTGGAACTCACTGCCCATGAGGGTTGTGGAAGCCGAGACAATCAATGATTTCAAAAGGAAACTGAATGAAGTTAACTTACAGGTATATGAGGAATGAGCTGGGAGTGGCACTGACTGGATTACTCCAGCGAGAGATGGCCTCCTTTTGTGTTGTGCATGACTCTACGACTCCATTGATTTCTACGAGACTATGCTGTATGTGTCTACTTCTCCTGCCTGGGAAGAACCAGATATATAGACTTTCAATGAAACTGACCTTAACGGCCACTGACAGCTCCGTCCTCACCCTGGCGTGAGGCTACAGGTCGTGTTACAGGAGGTGACACAACTCTGCGACCACCTCCTTATTGAATCAGAGTCACCTCACACACTGCTCTTGGGTTAATTTTTGGTAGGAAAAGAGCTCTTGGAAAACCCGGGGTGGGTAGGGAAGAGTCCCTCCTCCATCTTTACAGAGCTTCCGCTCTCTGCAGTCTCTGCTCCATTTGTGGGTCATGTTACAGATACAGAGACACTGTAACTACAGTCCCCATACCTCTGACAGAGTTGAGTCACCAAATCCTCTGTCCTCCCTGAATGTCTGCAGCAGCTCACAACACAACCTCTAGAAACCCATCCACAACACCTGCACTGACTTTACAACAGCAGAAGTAAGTCAAAAGCCCCTCACCTGTAGGTCGGATGCCTGGTCCTTTTAAATAACACTAGAGGGGATTCATTGTGATGCTAAATGTATATTCAGCTGACAGTGACTAACACAAGCAGACAGTGGTCATGCCGAGACCTGATTTCAAAGACGTACTCAAAGCTGTCTGGTTGGGACATTGAAGTCACATTCAAAACTATCCTCACATGAGTATCACAAACATAGTATGACACGCTGGAGCCCTGTCCAGCATGGGGCACTGTGCTGACCACTCGAGAGCCCTGTTCAGCATGGGGCACTGTGCTGACCATACTAGAGCCCTGTCCAGCATGAGGCACAGGGCTGACCATACTAGAGCCCTGTCCAGCATGGGGCACTGTGCTGACCACTCGAGAGCCCTGTTCAGCATGGGGCACTGTGCTGACCATACTAGAGCCCTGTCCAGCATGAGGCACAGGGCTGACCATACTAGAGCCCTGTCCAGCATGGGGCACTGTGCTGACCACACTAGAGCCCTGTCCAGCATGGGGCATTGTGCTGACCATACTAGAGCCCTGTCCAGCATGAGGCACTGTGCTGACCATACTAGAGCCCTGTCCAGCATGGGGAACTGTGCTGACCATACTAGAGCCCTGTCCAGCATGAGGCACTGGGCTGACCACACTAGAGCCCTGTCCAGCATGGGGCATTGTGCTGACCACGCTAGAGCCCTGTCCAGCATGGGGCACTGTGCTGACCACTCTAGAGCCCTGTCCAGCATGGGGCATTGTGCTGACCACTCTAGAGCCCTGTCCAGCATGGGGCTCTGTGCTGATAATACAAGAGCCCTGTCCAGCATGAGGCACTGTGCTGACCATACTAGAGCCCTGTCCAGCATGAGGCATTGTGCTGACCATACTAGAGTCCTGTCCAGCATGAGGCATTGTGCTGACCATACTAGAGCCCTGTCCAGCATGGGGCATTGTGCTGACCATACTAGAGCCCTATCCAGCATGAGGCACTGTGCTGACCATACTAGATCCCTGTCCAGCATGAGGCATTGTGCTGACCATACTGAACCCCTGTCCAGCATGGGGCATTGTGCTGACCATACTAGAGCCCTGTCCAGCATGGGGCTCTGTGCTGATAATACTAGAGCCCTGTCCAGCATGACGCACTGGGCTGACCGCACTCGAGCCCTGTCCAGCATGGGGCATTGTGCTGACCACTCTAGAGCCCTGTCCAGTATGGGGCTCTGTGCTGATAATACTAGAGCCCTGTCCAGCATGAGGCACAGTGCTGACCATACTAGAGCCCTGTCCAGCATGGGGCACTGTGCTGACCATACTAAAGCCCTGTCCAGCATGGGGCACTGTGCTGACCACACTAGAGCCCTGTCCAGCATGGGGCACTGTGCGGACCACACTAGAGCTCTGTCCAGCATGGGGCATTGTGCTGATAATACTCGAGCCCTGTCCAGCATGGGGCACTGGGCTGACCACACTAGAGCCCTGTCCAGCATGGGGCATTGTGCTGACCACAATAGAGCCCTTTCCAGCATGGGGCACTGTGCTGACCACACTAGAGCCCTGTCCAGCATGGGGCACTGTGCTGACCATACTAGAGCCCTGTCCAGCATGGGGCATTGTGCTGACCATACTAGAGCCCTGTCCAGCATGGGGCATTGTGCTGACCATACTAGAGACCTGTCCAGCATGGGGCACTGTGCTGATAATACTAGAGCCCTGTCCAGCATGGGGCACTGTGCTGACCACACTAGAGCTCTGTCCAGCATGGGGCATTGTGCTGATAATACTCGAGCCCTGTCCAGCATGGGGCACTGGGCTGACCACACTAGAGCCCTGTCCAGAATGGGGCATTGTGCTGACCACAATAGAGCCCTTTCCAGCATGGGGCACTGTGCTGACCACACTAGAGCCCTGTCCAGCATGGGGCACTGTGCTGACCATACTAGAGCCCTGTCCAGCATGGGGCATTGTGCTGACCATACTAGAGCCCTGTCCAGCATGGGGCACTGTGCTGATAACACTAGAGCCCTGTCCAGCATGGGGCACTGTGCTGACCATACTAGAGCCCTGTCCAGCATGGGGCACTGTGCTGACCATACTAGAGCTCTCTCCAGCATGGGGCACTGTGCTGATAATACTAGAGCCCTGTCCAGCATGGGGCACTGTGCTGATAATACTAGAGCCCTGTCCAGCATGGGGCATTGTGCTGACCATACTAGAGCCCTGTCCAGCATGGGGCACTGTGCTGATAATACTAGAGCCCTGTCCAGCATGGGGCATTGTGCTGACCATACTAGAGCACTGTACAGCATGGGGCATTGTGCTGACCATACTAGAGCCCTGTCCAGCATGGGGCATTGTGCTGACCACACTAGAGTCCTGTCCAGCATGGGGCATTGTGCTGGTAATACTAGAGCCCTGTCCAGCATGGGGCATTGTGCTGACCACACTAGAGCCCTGTCCAGCATGGGGCATTGTGCTGGTAATACTAGAGCCCTGACCAGCATGGGGCATTGTGCTGATAATACTAGAGCTCTGTTCGGCATGGGGCACTGTGCTGATAATACTAGAGCCCTGTCCAGCATGGGGCATTGAGCTGACCACACTAGAGTCCTGTCCAGCATGGGGCATTGTGCTGGTAATACTAGAGCCCTGTCCAGCATGGGGCATTGTGCTGACCAAACTAGAGCCCTGTCCAGCATGGGGCATTGTGCTGACCATACTAGAGCCCTGTCCAGCATGGGGCATTGTGCTGACCATACTAGAGCCTTGTCCAGCATGGGGCATTGTGCTGACCATACAAGAGCCCTGTCCAGCATGGGGCATTGTGCGGACCATACTAGAGACCTGTCCAGCATGGGGCATTGTGCTGACCATACTCGGGCCCTGTCCAGCATGGGGCATTGTGCTGACCACACTGGAGCCCTGTCCAGCATGGGGCATTGTGCTGACCATACTGGAGCCCTGTCCAGCATGGGGCATTGTGCTGACCATACTAGAGCTCTGTCCAGCATGGGGCATTGTGCTGACCATACTAGAGCTCTGTCCAGCATGGGGCATTGTGCTGACCATACTAAAGCCCTGTCCAGCATGGGGCATTGTGCTGACCATACTAGAGCCCTGTCCAGCATGGGGCATTGTGCTGACCATACTAGAGCTCTGTCCAGCATGGGGCATTGTGCTGACCATACTAGAGCTCTGTCCAGCATGGGGCACTGTGCTGACCATACCAGAGCCCTGTCCAGCATGGGGCACTGTGCTGACCATACAAGAGCCCTGTCCAGCATGGGGCACTGTGCTGACCATACTAGAGCCCTGTCCAGCATGGGGCATTGTGCTGACCATCCTAGAGCTCTGTCCAGCATGGGGCACTGTGCTGACCATACTAGAGCCCTGGCCTGCATGGGGCATTGTGCTGACCGTACTAGAGCTCTGTCCAGCATGGGGCACTGTGCTGACCATACTAGAGCCCTGTCCAGCATGGGGCATTGTGCTGACCATACTAGAGCTCTGTCCAGCATGGGGCATTGTGCTGACCATACTAGAGCCCTGTCCAGCATGAGGCATTGTGCTGGTAATACTAGAGCCCTGACCAGCATGGGGCATTGTGCTGATAATACTAGAGCTCTGTCCAGCATGGGGCACTGTGCTGATAATACTAGAGCCCTGTCCAGCATGGGGCATTGAGCTGACCACACTAGAGTCCTGTCCAGCATGGGGCATTGTGCTGGTAATACTAGAGCCCTGTCCAGCATGGGGCATTGTGCTGACCATACTAGAGCCCTGTCCAGCAGGGGGCATTGTGCTGACCATACTAGAGCCTTGTCCAGCAATGGGGCATTGTGCTGACCATACAAGAGCCCTGTCCAGCATGGGGCATTGTGCTGACCATACTAGAGCTCTGTCCAGCATGGGGCATTGTGCTGACCATACTAAAGCCCTGTCCAGCATGGGGCATTGTGCTGACCATACTAGAGCCCTGTCCAGCATGGGGCATTGTGCTGACCATACTAGAGCTCTGTCCAGCATGGGGCATTGTGCTGACCATACTAGAGCTCTGTCCAGCATGGGGCACTGTGCTGACCATACCAGAGCCCTGTCCAGCATGGGGCACTGTGCTGACCATACAAGAGCCCTGTCCAGCATGGGGCACTGTGCTGACCATACTAGAGCCCTGTCCAGCATGGGGCATTGTGCTGACCATCCTAGAGCTCTGTCCAGCATGGGGCACTGTGCTGACCATACTAGAGCCCTGGCCTGCATGGGGCATTGTGCTGACCGTACTAGAGCTCTGTCCAGCATGGGGCACTGTGCTGACCATACTAGAGCCCTGTCCAGCATGGGGCATTGTGCTGACCATACTAGAGCTCTGTCCAGCATGGGGCATTGTGCTGACCATACTAGAGCCCTGTCCAGCATGAGGCATTGTGCTGGTAATACTAGAGCCCTGACCAGCATGGGGCATTGTGCTGATAATACTAGAGCTCTGTCCAGCATGGGGCACTGTGCTGATAATACTAGAGCCCTGTCCAGCATGGGGCATTGAGCTGACCACACTAGAGTCCTGTCCAGCAAGGGGCATTGTGCTGGTAATACTAGAGCCCTGTCCAGCATGGGGCATGGTGCTGACCAAACTAGAGCCCTGTCCAGCATGGGGCATTGTGCTGACCATACTAGAGCCCTGTCCAGCATGGGGCATTGTGCTGACCATACTAGAGCCTTGTCCAGCATGGGGCATTGTGCTGACCATACAAGAGCCCTGTCCAGCATGGGGCATTGTGCTGACCATACTAGAGACCTGTCCAGCATGGGGCATTGTGCTGACCATACTCGGGCCCTGTCCAGCATGGGGCATTGTGCTGACCACACTGGAGCCCTGTCCAGCTTGGGGCATTGTGCTGACCATACTGGAGCCCTGTCCAGCATGGGGCATTGTGCTGACCATACTAGAGCTCTGTCCAGCATGGGGCATTGTGCTGACCATACTAGAGCTCTGTCCAGCATGGGGCATTGTGCTGACCATACTAGAGCCCTGTCCAGCATGGGGCATTGTGCTGACCATACTAGAGCCCTCTCCAGCATGGGGCACTGTGCTGACCATACTGGAGCCCTGTCCAGCATGGGGCATTGTGCTGACCATACTAGAGCTCTGTCCAGCATGGGGCACTGTGCTGACCATACTAGAGCCCTGTCCAGCATGGGGCACTGTGCTGACCATACAAGAGCCCTGTCCAGCATGGGGCACTGTGCTGACCATACTAGAGCCCTGTCCAGCATGGGGCATTGTGCTGACCATCCTAGAGCTCTGTCCAGCATGGGGCACTGTGCTGACCATACTAGAGCCCTGGCCTGCATGGGGTATTGTGCTGACCGTACTAGAGCTCTGTCCAGCATGGGGCACTGTGCTGACCATACTAGAGCCCTGTCCAGCATGGGGCATTGTGCTGACCATACTAGAGCTCTGTCCAGCATGGGGCATTGTGCTGACCATACTAGAGCCCTGTCCAGCATGAGGCATTGTGCTGACCATACTAGAGCCCTGTCCAGCATGAGGCATTGTGCTGACTATACTAGAGCCCTGTCCAGCATGGGGCATTGTGCTGACCATACTAGAGCCCTATCCAGCATGAGGCACTGTGCTGACCATACTCGATCCCTGTCCAGCATGAGGCACTGTGCTGACCATACTGAAGCCCTGTCCAGCATGGGGCATTGTGCTGACCATACTAGAGCCCTGTCCAGCATGGGGCTCTGTGCTGATAATACTAGAGCCCTGTCCAGCATGACGCACTGGGTTGACCGCACTCGAGCCCTGTCCAGCATGGGGCATTGTGCTGACCACTCTAGAGCCCTGTCCAGTATGGGGCTCTGTGCTGATAATACTAGAGCCCTGTCCAGCATGAGGCACAGTGCTGACCATACTAGAGCCCTGTCCAGCATGGGGCACTGTGCTGACCATACTAAAGCCCTGTCCAGCATGGGGCATTGTGCTGACCACACTAGAGCCCTGTCCAGCATGGGGCACTGTGCGGACCACACTAGAGCTCTGTCCAGCATGGGGCATTGTGCTGATAATACTCGAGCCCTGTCCAGCATGGGGCATTGTGCTGACCACAATAGAGCCCTTTCCAGCATGGGGCACTGTGCTGACCACACTAGAGCCCTGTCCAGCATGGGGCACTGTGCTGACCACACTAGAGCCCTGTCCAGCATGGGGCATTGTGCTGACCACACTAGAGTCCTGTCCAGCATGGGGCATTGTGCTGGTAATACTAGAGCTCTGTCCAGCATGGGGCACTGTGCTGACCACACTAGAGCCCTGTCCAGCATGGGGCATTGTGCTGATCACACTAGAGTCCTGTCCAGCATGGGGCATTGTGCTGGTAATACTAGAGCCCTGTCCAGCATGGGGCATTGTGCTGATAATACTAGAGCTCTGTCCAGCATGGGGCACTGTGCTGACCATACTGGAGCCCTGTCCAGCATGGGGCACTGTGCTGACCACACTAGAGCCCTGTCCAGCATGGGGCATTGTGCTGATAATACTAGAGCTCTGTCCAGCATGGGGCACTGTGCTGACCACACTAGAGCCCTGTCCAGCATGGGGCAATTTGCTGGTAATACTACAGCCCTGTCCAGCATGGGGCATTGTGCTGATAATACGAGAGCTCTGTCCAGCATGGGGCACTGTGCTGATAATACTACAGCCCTGTCCAGCATGGGGCATTGAGCTGACCACACTAGAGTCCTGTCCAGCATGGGGCATTGTGCTGGTAATACTAGAGCCCTGTCCAGCATGGGGCATTGTGCTGACCATACTAGAGCCCTGTCCAGCAGGGGGCATTGTGCTGACCATACTAGAGCCTTGTCCAGCAATGGGGCATTGTGCTGACCATACAAGAGCCCTGTCCAGCATGGGGCATTGTGCTGACCATACTAGAGACCTGTCCAGCATGGGGCATTGTGCTGACCATACTCGGGCCCTGTCCAGCATGGGGCATTGTGCTGACCACACTAGAGCCCTGTCCAGCATGGGGCATTGTGGTGACCATACTGGAGCCCTGTCCAGCATGGGGCATTGTGCTGACCATACTAGAGCTCTGTCCAGCATGGGGCATTGTGCTGACCATACTAGAGCTCTGTCCAGCATGGGGCATTGTGCTGACCATACTAAAGCCCTGTCCAGCATGGGGCATTGTGCTGACCATACTAGAGCCCTGTCCAGCATGGGGCATTGTGCTGACCATACTAGAGCCCTGTCCAGCATGGGGCATTGTGCTGACCATACTAGAGCCTTGTCCAGCATGGGGCATTGTGCTGACCATACAAGAGCCCTGTCCAGCATGCGGCATTGTGCTGACCATACTAGAGACCTGTCCAGCATGGGGCATTGTGCTGACCATACTCGGGCCCTGTCCAGCATGGGGCATTGTGCTGACCACACTAGAGCCCTGTCCAGCATGGGGCATTGTGGTGACCATACTGGAGCCCTGTCCAGCATGGGGCATTGTGCTGACCATACTAGAGCTCTGTCCAGCATGGGGCATTGTGCTGACCATACTAGAGCTCTGTCCAGCATGGGGCATTGTGCTGACCATACTAGAGCCCTATCCAGCATGGGGCATTGTGCTGACCATACTAGAGCCCTGTCCAGCATGGGGCATTGTGCTGACCATACTAGAGCTCTGTCCAGCATGGGGCATTTTGCTGACCATTCTAGAGCTCTGTCCAGCATGGGGCACTGTGCTGACCATACTGGAGCCCTGTCCAGCATGTGGCATTGTGCTGACCATACTAGAGCTCTGTCCAGCATGGGGCACTGTGCTGACCATACTAGAGCCCTGTCCAGCATGGGGCACTGTGCTGACCATACAAGAGCCCTGTCCAGCATGGGGCACTGTGCTGACCATACTAGAGCCCTGTCCAGCATGGGGCATTGTGCTGACCATACTAGAGCTCTGTCCAGCATGGGGCACTGTGCTGACCATACTACAGCCCTGGCCTGCATGGGGCATTGTGCTGACCGTACTAGAGCTCTGTCCAGCATGGGGCACTGTGCTGACCATACTAGAGCCCTGTCCAGCATGGGGCATTGTGCTGACCATACTAGAGATCTGTCCAGCATGGGGCATTGTGCAGACCATACTAGAGCCCTGTCCAGCATGAGGCATTGTGCTGACCATACTGGAGCCCTGTCCAGCATGAGGCATTGTGCTGACCATACTAGAGCCCTGTCCAGCATGGGGCATTGTGCTGACCATACTAGAGCCCTATCCAGCATGAGGCACTGTGCTGACCATACTAGATCCCTGTCCAGCATGAGGCATTGTGCTGACCATACTGAAGCCCTGTCCAGCATGGGGCATTGTGCTGACCATACTAGAGCCCTGTCCAGCATGGGGCTCTGTGCTGATAATACTAGAGCCCTGTCCAGCATGACGCACTGGGCTGACCGCACTCAAGCCCTGTCCAGCATGGGGCATTGTGCTGACCACTCTAGAGCCCTGTCCAGTATGGGGCTCTGTGCTGATAATACTGGAGCCCTGTCCAGCATGAGGCACAGTGCTGACCATACTAGAGCCCTGTCCAGCATGGGGCACTGTGCTGACCATACTAAAGCCCTGTCCAGCATGGGGCATTGTGCTGACCACACTAGAGCCCTGTCCAGCATGGGGCACTGTGCGGACCACACTAGAGCTCTGTCCAGCATGGGGCATTGTGCTGATAATACTCGAGCCCTGTCCAGCATGGGGCACTGGGCTGACCACACTAGAGCCCTGTCCAGCATGGGGCATTGTGCTGACCACAATAGAGCCCTTTCCAGCATGGGGCACTGTGCTGACCACACTAGAGCCCTGTCCAGCATGGGGCACTGTGCTGACCATACTAGAGCCCTGTCCAGCATGGGGCATTGTGCTGACCATACTAGAGCCCTGTCCAGCATGGGGCATTGTGCTGACCATACTAGAGCCCTGTCCAGCATGGGGCACTGTGCTGATAATACTAGAGCCCTGTCCAGCATGGGGCACTGTGCTGACCACACTAGAGCTCTGTCCAGCATGGGGCATTGTGCTGATAATACTCGAGCCCTGTCCAGCATGGGGCACTGGGCTGACCACACTAGAGCCCTGCCCAGAATGGGGCATTGTGCTGACCACAATAGAGCCCTTTCCAGCATGGGGCACTGTGCTGACCACACTAGAGCCCTGTCCAGCATGGGGCACTGTGCTGACCATACTAGAGCCCTGTCCAGCATGGGGCATTGTGCTGACCATACTAGAGCCCTGTCCAGCATGGGGCACTGTGCTGATAATACTAGAGCCCTGTCCAGCATGGGGCACTGTGCTGACCATACTAGAGCCCTGTCCAGCATGGGGCACTGTGCTGACCATACTAGAGCTCTGTCCAGCATGGGGCACTGTGTTGATAATACTAGAGCCCTGTCCAGCATGGGGCACTGTGCTGATAATACTAGAGCCCTGTCCAGCATGGGGCATTGTGCTGACCATACTAGAGCCCTGTCCAGCATGGGGCAATGTGCTGATAATACTAGAGCCCTGTCCAGCATGGGGCATTGTGCTGACCATACTAGAGCCCTGTACAGCATGGGGCATTGTGCTGACCATACTAGAGCCCTGTACAGCATGGGGCATTGTGCTGACCATACTAGAGCCCTGTCCAGCATGGGGCATTGAGCTGATAATACTAGAGCCCTGTCCAGCATGGGGCATTGTGCTGACCACACTAGAGTCCTGTCCAGCATGGGGCATTGTGCTGACCACACTAGAGTCCTGTCCAGCATGGGGCATTGTGCTGGTAATACTAGAGCCCTGTCCAGCATGGGGCACTGTGCTGACCACACTAGAGCCCTGTCCAGCATGGGGCATTGTGCTGATAATACTAGAGCTCTGTCCAGCATGGGGCACTGTGCTGACCACACTAGAGCCCTGTCCAGCATGGGGCAATGTGCTGGTAATACTAGAGCCCTGTCCAGCATGGGGCATTGTGCTGATAATACTAGAGCTCTGTCCAGCATGGGGCACTGTGCTGATAATACTAGAGCCCTGTCCAGCATGGGGCATTGAGCTGACCACACTAGAGTCCTGTCCAGCATGGGTCATTGTGCTGGTAATACTAGAGCCCTGTCCAGCATGGGGCATTGTGCTGACCATACTAGAGCCCTGTCCAGCATGGGGCATTGTGCTGACCATACTAGAGCCCTGTCCAGCATGGGGCATTGTGCTGACCATACTAGAGCCTTGTCCAGCATGGGGCATTGTGCTGACCATACAAGAGCCCTGTCCAGCATGGGGCATTGTGCTGACCATACTAGAGACCTGTCCAGCATGGGGCATTGTGCTGACCATACTCGGGCCCTGTCCAGCATGGGGCATTGTGCTGACCACACTAGAGCCCAGTCCAGCATGGGGCATTGTGGTGACCATACTGGACGCCTGTCCAGCATGGGGCATTGTGCTGACCATACTAGAGCTCTGTCCAGCATGGGGCATTGTGCTGACCATACTAGAGCTCTGTCCAGCATGGGGCATTGTGCTGACCATACTAAAGCCCTGTCCAGCATGGGGCATTGTGCTGACCATACTAGAGCCCTGTCCAGCATGGGGCATTGTGCTGACCATACTGGAGCTCTGTCCAGCATGGGGCATTTTGCTGACCATACAAGAGCTCTGTCCAGCATGGGGCACTGTGCTGACCATACTGGAGCCCTGTCCAGCATGGGGCATTGTGCTGACCATACTAGAGCTCTGTCCAGCATGGGGCACTGTGCTGACCATACTAGAGCCCTGTCCAGCATGGGGCACTGTGCTGACCATACAAGAGCCCTGTCCAGCATGGGGCACTGTGCTGACCATACTAGAGCCCTGTCCAGCATGGGGCATTGTGCTGACCATACTAGAGCTCTGTCCAGCATGCGGCACTGTGCTGACCATACTAGAGCCCTGGCCTTCATGGGGCATTGTGCTGACCGTACTAGAGCTCTGTCCAGCATGGGGTACTGTGCTGACCATACTAGAGCCCTGTCCAGCATGGGGCATTGTGCTGACCATACTAGAGCTCTGTCCAGCATGGGGCATTGTGCTGACCATACTAGAGCCCTGACCAGCATGGGGCATTGCGCTGACCATACTAGAGCCCTGTCCAGCATGGGTCATTGTGCTGACCATACTAGAGCTCTGTCCAGCATGGGGCATTGTGCTGACCATGCTAGAGCTCTGTCCAGCATGGGGCATTGTGCTGACCAAAGTAGAGCCCTGTCCAGCATGGGGCATTGTGCTGACCATACTAGAGCTCTGTCCAGCATGAGGCACTGTGCTGACCACACTAGAGCCCTGTCCAGCATGGGGCACTGTGCTGACCATACTAGATTTCTGTCCAGCATGGGGCACTGTGCTGACAACACTAGAGCTCTGTCCAGCATGGGGCACTGTGCTGACCACACTAGAGCCCTGTCCAGCATGGGGCATTGTGCTGACCATACTAGAGCCCTGTCCAGCATGGGGCACTGTGCTGACCACACTAGAGCCCTGTCCAGCATGGGGCATTGTGCTGACCATACTAGAGCTCTGTCCAGCATGGGGCACTGTGCTGACCACACTAGAGCCCTGTCCAGCATGGGGCATTGTGCTGACCATACTAGAGCCCTGTCCAGCATGGGGCACTGTGCTGACCACACTAGAGCCCTGTCCAGCATGGGGCATTGTGCTGACCATACTAGAGTTCTGTCCAGCATGGGGCACTGTGCTGACCACACTAGAGCCCTGTACAGCATGGGGCATTGTGCTGACCATACTAGAGCCCTGTCCAGCATGGGGCATTGTGCTGACCATATTAGAGTTCTGTCCAGCATGGGGCATTGTGCTGACCATACTAGAGCTCTGTCCAGCATGGGGCATTGTGCTGATAATACTAGAGCTCTGTCCAGCATGGGGCACTTTGCTGACCATACTAGAGCTCTATCCAGCATGGGGCATTGTGCTGACCATACTAGAGCATTGTCCAGCATGGGCATTGTGCTGACCATACTCGAGCCCTGTCCAGCATGGGGCATTGTGCTTACCATATTAGAGCATTGTCCAGCATGGGGCATTGTGCTGACCATACTAGAGCCCTGTCCAGCATGGGGCATTGTGCTGACCATACTAGAGCCCTGTCCAGCATGGGGCATTGTGCTGACCATACTAGAGCCCTGTCCAGCATGGGGCACTGTGCTGACCATACTAGAGCATTGTCCACCATTGGGCACTGTGCTGACCACACAAGTGTACTGCCCACCATGGGACACTGTGCTGACCACACTAGAAGTGGCCGGCTGTGTGGTTCGCATCATTTTATGGGTCCCATCTTCTGCGCCCTGAGCAACAGTGGGTTCTGTGGAGTTGAAAATTGTGGCTAGGAACAGATACAGAGAGAAAGAAATTCACTTTAAAAAGAGAATTGAGAAAAGATTGAAGGCATATTATTTGCAGAAATATGGGAAATGCACAAGAGAATGGGACTAATGGAGTGGTGAGGCCATGGAGGGATTCAGACTCAAGAATGAGAATATTAAAATTAAGGTGCTGCCAGACCGGGAACCAATGTAGATCAGTGAGCACAGGGGTGATGGGTGATCGGGATTTGGTGTGAGTTAGGATACAGGCATCAGAGTTCTGGATGGGCTGTGGTTTATGGAGGTTTATAACTGGGAGGGTGACCAGGAGAGATTCGGAATAGTCAAGTGTGGATTTAACAAAGGCACATATGAGGGTTTATGCAGCAGATGGGCTGAGGCAGAAGTGGAGACGGGTGGTATTACTCAGGTGGTAGTAGACAGGGTTGGTGATGGAGAGAATTTGGAGATGAACTCAAGTAAGGTAAAAATAGAACACAGAGGTTGTAAACTGTCTGGTTCAGCCTCAGGATCGGGTATGTGGTTCACAGATAGGGGATGGAGTTTGTGATGGAGACCAATGGACCAATGACACTGTCTTCTCTCTTCCCACAATTTACGTTCCAGAACAGTATTTCAGTAAACAGGGTTTACAGATCTCCTAGCTGGAAATAGTGACAGAATCAGCAGCAAAGAGGAGAGAGTAAATTACAAAAACTGAAATACCGTTCGCAGTGGTTTACACAGCTGATTTCTGGAGACAGAGATTCAGCAGAAATAACAACAGCAGCAAGGAGGGTAGAGAAAATTACAGGAGCAGTAATGCAGTTAAACATGGTTAATCAAGGTAATTACTGGAGATATTCACCGGGATTAACAACAGCAGCAAGGAGGGTAGAGTAAATTACAGGAATATAATACAGTTAAACATGGTTTAAGGAATAAATACCTGGAAACAGATACTAACCAGGGACACCAACGAGACCGAGGATGGGATAATAAATGTATTGAGCAATCCGAAGTGCGAGGTAGATGCGAAAGTTTAATGAGAACCGATCATAATGTGTAGAAAGATAGTGAAGTTCTGAGGATAAACTCTTGCTCATTGTTGTAACATTCCAATCTATTGTTCTCAGATTCTGACCCATTGTTCTCAGATTCTGACCCATTGTTCTCAGACTCTGACCCATTGTTCTCAGATTCTGACCCATTGTTCTCAGATTCTGACCCATTGTTCTCTGATTCTGATCTATCCTCTCCCTCTCTCTGGAGCCGCTGATCCCTGTGAGTGCCGGGCGTGATGCTCCCGCTGACAGTATGGGATAACACATCGAAAGGAGTCCCATATTAATAGGAGAGGGAAACCCTCCTGTGACACAATCAGGGTCCATGGAGACTGACATTAATTACAGTCACTGAACAAACAGTTTCAGTTAACACCTTTCTATCCAACACCTTTTTGTACCACAATAAACTGGAACTCTTACCCAGTCTGAATGGATGTATGGGGGTTTCTGAGGGAAGGAATGGTGGAAATAGCAGAGGTACTGGCCAGAATCTTCCAATCCTCATTGGATATGGGTGTGATGACAGAGGATTGGAGGATTGTAAATCTTACATCCTGTTTAAAAAAGGAGATATGCGATAAATGCTGTAATTACTGACCAGTCAGACTAGTGTCACGACTGGGGACATTTGTAGACGTGACAACCCAAGAGAAAAATACTTGTTGCTGGGAAAAACATTGGATAGTAAATGGTTAGCAACCTGGATATGCTAAAGACTATTGATGTCTGGCAAACAACAACAAAAACAACAATTTATATTTAGATATTGCCTTTAATCTTATAAAACATCCCAAGGTGCTTCACAGGAGCATCATGAAGCAAAGTGCGAACTGAGATACAACAGGAGATATTAAGTCAAAGGACCAACAGCTTAGCCAAAGAGGAAGGTTTCAAGGAATGTCTTAAAGGAGGAAAGTGAGATGGAGAGGTGCAGAGGCGGAGATGTGTAGGGAGGATACTGCAGCTTGGGCCCTGGCAGCTGAAGGCACGGTCGCCAGTGGTGCAGTGATTTAATTAACGGATGTAAAAGAGGCCAGAATTAGAGGAGCACAGATGTCTCGATGGGTTCTGGAGCTGGAGGAGATTACAGAGATAGGGAGGGGCGAGGCTATTGAGAGACATGACAACAAGGATGAGAATTTTAAAATCAAGATATTGCTTGACTGGGAGCCAATGTCGGTCAGTGAGATATAAACGGGACTTGGTGTGAGCTAAGACATGGGCAGCAGAGTTTTGGATGACCTCAAGTTTACAGAGAGTAGATGTGGGAGATGGAACAGTCACATCGAGAGGTGACAAAGGCATGAATGAGGTTTCAGCAGCAGATGGGCTGAGACAGGGGTTACGTCAGGCGATGTTACTGAGGAGGAAATAGGCGGTTGTAATTATACCCTGAAAATGAGGTTAAAGCTCATTTTGTGGTGAAATGTGACACCAAGGCTGTAAACATATTGTCTGAATCTCAGACTGTCACCAGGAAGAGGGATGGAATCAATAGCAAGGGAACAGAGTTGGAGTGGGGAGTTAAAACAATGGCTTCAATCTTCCCAATATTTAATTGGAGGAAATTTCTGCTCATCCAGTACTGGATGTCGGATAATCAGTCTGATAATTTAACAACAGTGGAGGAGTGGAGAGAGGTGGTGGTGAGGTAAACTTGATGGAGTTCTTTGATAAAACAATGGAGAGGGTTGATGAGGGTGGTGTGATTGAAGTTATACATATGGACTTTCAAAAGGTGTTCGATCAAGTGACATTCAATAGACAGGTTAGGAAAACTGAACACTATGGATTAAAGGTACAGTGACAGTGTGGATATAACATTGGCTAAGGAACAGTAAACAGAGAGAAGTGGTGAAAGGTTGTTGTTCAGACTCAATGGGAGTATACAGTGGTGTTCCCCTGGGCTCAATATTAGGACCACTGCCCTTTTTGCTCTTGGAAACCCAGGGTGGGTAGGGCAGAGGCCATTCCTCCTCTTTCTTTCCATAGCTTTCCCTCTCTCTGCAGCTTCTGCTCCATTTGTTGATCATGTTACAGACGCAGAGACACTGTAACTACAGTCCCCATTCATCGTACAGAGTTGTGTCACCAAGTCCTCACTCCTCCCTGAATGTCTGCAGCAGCTCATCACACAACCTCCAGAAAACCATCCACAGCACCTCCACTAACTTTGTAATAACAGAAGTAAGTCAAAAGCCCCTCACCTGCAAGTTGGACGCCTGGTCCTTTTAACTAACACTAGAGGGGGATCCTCGTGCTGCTGAATGTATGTTCAGCTGAGAGTGACTAACACAGGTGGTCAGTATACATGCAAGGACCAAGTATCAAAGACGTACATCAAAGTTGCTGAAATGGCTGATCGACTTCATATTCAGACCTCTCCTCACACTACAGACACACACACGTTACACCGACACGAGCACCCCGGCCAGCCTGGGTGTCCTGTACAATGTGCTGGATGTGACCGGCAGTGCAGCTCACACCATTTTATGGATCCAAGCTTCCACAGCATGAGTGGAGCAGGAGAGATGAAATGTGTGGTCAGGAAGACCACACTGCGGCTGTCTGGATACAAAATTGTCTGGCCCATAGAAGACAGAGGGTGTTAGTAGATGGAAAGTATTCAGCATGGAGCTCGGTGACCAGTGGTGTTCTGCAGGGATCTGTTCTGGGACCTCTGCTCTTTGTGATTTTTATAAATGACTTGGATGAGGAAGTGGAAGGCTGGGTTAGCAAGTTTGCCGATGACACGAAGGTTGCTAGAGTTGTGGATAGTGTGGAAGGCTGTTGTAGGTTGCAACGGGACATTGACAGGATGCAGAGCTGGGTTGAGAAGTGGCAGATGGAGTTCAACCTGGAAAAGTGTGAAGTGATTCATTTTGGTAGGTCGAATTTGAATGCAGAATACAGGCTTAAAGACAGGGTTTTTGGTAGTGTGGAGGAACAGAGGGATCTTGGGGTCCACGTCCATAGATCGCTCAAAGTTGCCATCCAAGTTGATAGGATTGTTAAGAAGGTGTATGGTGTGTTGGCTTTCATTAACAGGGGGATTGAGTTTAAGAGCCGCGAGGTTATGCTGCAGCTCTATAAGGCCCTGGTTCGACCACACTTGGAATATTGTGTTCAGTTCTGGTCGCCTCATTATAGGAAGGGTATGGATGCTTCAGAGAGGGTGCAGAGGAGATTTACCAGGATGCTGCCTGGACTGGAGGGCATGTCTTATGAAGAAAGATTGAGGGAGCTAGGGCTTTTCTCATTGGAGCGAAGAAGGATGAGAGGTGACTTGATAGAGGGGTACAAGATGATGAGAGGCATAGATAGAGTGGATAGTCAGAGACTTTTTCCCAGGTGGAAAGGGCTATCACTAGTGGGCATAATTTTAAGGTGACTGGAGGAAGGTTTCAGGGAGATGTCAGAGGTAGGTTCTTTACACTGAGAGTGGTGGGTGCGTGGAATGCGCTGCCAGTGGTGGTAGTAGAAGCAGATACATTAGGGACATTTAAGCGACTCTTGGATAGGTACATGGATGATAGGAGAATGAAGGGTAGGTAGTTAGTTTGATCTTAGAGTAGGTTAAAGGTTCGGCACAACATCGTGGGCCGAAGGGCCTGTACTGTGCTGTACTGTTCTATGCTCTATGTTCTATGTTATATGAAGAGAGGCAGAGGGAAAGAAACTCACTTTTAAGCCGGAATTGGAAAAAAGATTTTTAAGAGGAACAAGTTTCAGGAACATTGGAAATGAACAGGGGATTGGGATAATCAGAGGGGTGAGGACATGGAGGGATTTGATCACATGAGTGAGAATATTAAAATTGAGGTGTTACTGGACCAAGAGCCAATGTAGGTCAGTCAGCACAGGGATGTTGGGTGAACAGAATTTGGTGCAAATTAGAAGATGGCAGCAGAGTTTTGGATGACCACAGGTTACAGAGAGCAGGATGTGGGAGACCAGCCAGGAGTGTGTTAGAATAGTCAAGTCTCGAGATAAAAAAGGCATGGATGAGGTTTTTAGCAGCAGCTGAATTGAGCTCTCTCTCTCTCGTTCTTTCTCTCTCTGTCGGCCTCATTTGCTCTGTCCCACACTCAGAATCTTATAAGTTTCAATCAAGTCGCCTCTTACTCTTCTAAACTCCAGCTGACATAAGCCTAGCCTGTGCAGCCTTTCCTCATTAGACAACACCCCCATTCCAGGCATTAGTCTAGTAAACCATCTCTGAAATGCTTCGAATGCATTTCCACCTGTTCTTCAATGAGTAGACCAATACTGCAAACAGTCTTCCAGAAGTGGTCTCCCTATATAACTGAAACATAACCTCCCTACATTTGTATTCAATTCCTCCTGCATTGGACGATAACATTCCATTAGTTTTCCTAATTACTTGCAATACCTACATATTAACCTTTTACAATTCATGCACAAGGCCTCTCAGTTCCCCCTGGATAGTAGAGCTCTGAAATCTCTCACCATTGTGATTATATGCTTAATTTTTATTCTTCCTGCCAAAATGGACAATTTCATATTTTCCCACATTATACTCCATTTACCAGATCTTTGCCCAATCACTCAATCTATCTACCCCTTTGTGGTTCACTTGTGTCCACGTCACAACATACTGCCTGACCGACGTTTCTGTTATCAGCAAATTTAGCAAACATACCTTTGGCCCCTTCATCCAAGTGATTTATATAAATTGTAAAGAGCTAAGGCACCCGCACTGATCCCTGTGACACACCACTCGTTACATCTTGCCAAACAGAAAATGATCCATTTAAGCCTACTCTCTGTTTCCTGTTCGCTAGCCAATCTTCTATCCATGCCAATAGGTTGCCCCCTACACCATGAGCTTTTATATTCCGCAATGAACTTTGATGTGGCACATTATGAAATCCCTTCTGGTAATCTAAGTATAGTACATTCACCAGTTCCCCTTTATCCACAGCACCTGTTACTTCTTCAAAGAACTTCAATAAATTGGTTAAACATGGTTTCCGTTTCACAAAAGCATGTTGACTCTGCCTGATCACCTTGAATTATTCTGTGTGTCCTGCTATAACGTCTTTACTAATAGCTTCTTACATTTGATCCATAGCCAGAAAGCCTTTCTCACCTGCCACAGGCCGTATGTCCACTATGTCTATTCTGATTTTGTGCTGTATTTGAACTGTTACTCCTCAATAAACTGCTTGTGACCCTTCGATCTCCTTTTGGTTAATCTGTGACCCTGGATCAGATCTTACATTGGTGTAGGAGAGGGAACACAGCTCATGTCAAAGTCCTGCCTCCCTTTTATATGATCCTGTATAATGGACAGGGACTACTGGGCAGTAATGTGCTCAAAGGTTATCAGCAGTAATTGATTATCCCTATATTTGTATATTGTAGAACATTAAAACATACCCCTACTCTGGTGTCCAGTGCAACCTCAATATTCATGATTAAAATATCAGAGGAGTGGGAACCAGACAGCTCTGATCACCCTGAGGTACAGGTGATTCTCGAGTCCGTGTCGAGTGTATCCACAACCCATAAAGATAACTGTGCAAACATGAGCAGACCCGAAGAAATTAACTGACCATTGCATGATCCATGAAGCAGTATTCTTACCGAGCTGAGATTATATCATACATTCCAGACAATTTCATGTCATTGTTATACCAGGGTGTAGTTCACGAAGACATGTTCCCTTCTAACTGCCCGATTTGACTGGTTGGAAAGCCGGATGGCAGTTGGTGACTGACTATTGACCACCACAAACTCAATTCAGTCAACCCTGCGTGAACCCGGTTGTCTGATAGACACCCACCCTACTCTCCCGGATTCTCAGTGGCAGGGCTGTCTTCTCTACCCTGGATATCTCTAATGTTTATTGGAGTATCCCAGTAAAACTAGAGAAACAAATTAAATTCACATTCACTTCTGAGGACCAGAGATACTCCTGGACATGTCTGTCACAAGGGGTTCCACAATAACCCCGCTATTTTCAACAAACGTGTAGCCGGGTCCCTTCTGAGCTTTTCACAGTCTTCCTGCTCGCTGCAATATGTCGATGATCTTCTCATCACCGTGTCCACACATTTAACCCTTTTACAGGAACTACTGCAGTGACTTTGGGAGCTGGACTAAAAGACCATCCACGGAAGGCCCAGCTGGTGCAAGACCGTGTCACCTTTCTACGTGCCCAGATCAGATCATCCTGCATCAGCCCACACCAGCGTCAGGCCGAGACCATCCAGTGTCTACCCCTGTTCACCTCAAAGTCCTGCCCTGTGTCCTATCCTCAGGCTGGTGGGGTATCAGTGGACCCTCATCCAGTATCTACCCCTGTCCACCTCAAAGTCCTGACCTGTGTCCTATCCTCAGGCTGGTGGGGTATCAGTGGACCCTCATCCAGTGTCTACCCCTGTCCACCTCAAAGACTACCCTGTGTCCTATCCTCAGGCTGGCAGGGTATCAGTGGACCCTCATCCCTCGATTTGCAGAGACTGTGACTCCTCTTTATGAACTAACTAATGGTGATGATGACCAGATTTAACCTGGTTGGACTGAAGAGAGCAGAGAAGCAGCAACACAATTGAAGAAATCTGTCGCCCAGGCAACGTGTCTTATCTCACCTAACCCTGACAAGACTTTCAACATGGAGGTGGTGGACACAGTGAAAAGCCTGACTGCTGTCCGATGTAGAGAATACGAGGAGAAATTACTCCCCATTGTGAATGACTCCAGAATGGTCAGTGGGTCTGAACTGATTTACTCTGTTTGTGAAGGACATTTGTTAACCACGTTCTGGGGCATCAAACATTTCACTTACATCACGGGGTTCCACAGGGTGATACTGCCCAGTCCATTATAAACTTTCGCAGTATAGGGTAGCACAGTGGCGCAGTGGTTGGCACCGCAGCCTCACAGCTCCAGTGATCCGGGTTCAATTCTAGGTACTGCCTGTGTGGAGTTTGCCAGTTCTCCCTGTGTTTGCGTGGGTTTCCTCCGGGTGCTCCGGTTTCTACCCACATGCCAAAGACTTGCAGGTTGATCGGTAAATTGGCCATTAGCAATTGCCCGTAGTATAGGTAGGTGGTAGGGAAACATAGGGACAGGTGGGGATGTGGTAGGAATATGGAATTAGTGTAGGATTAGTATAAACGGGTGGTTGATGGTCTGCACAGACTCGGTGGGCCGAAGGGCCTGTTTCAGTGCTGTATCTCTAAACTAAACTAAAAGTAGTAATAGTATTCCCCTGTCAGAGAGTCGTAGAGTCATAGTCATTTCAGCACAGAATTAGGCCATTCTGCTCATCGAGTCCATGCCAGCTCTTTGTCAATAAATCCAGGCAGTCTCATTCCCCAGCTCTGACTCCATATTCCTGCAAGTTTATTTCCATCAAGTGTTCATCCAATATCCTTTTGTAATAATTCACCTTCTCTGCTTCCACCACCCTCGGAGGCAATGATTTCCAGGCCATTACCACTCGTTGTGTAAAAATGTTGTTCATCACATCCCCCTTAACTCTTGCCCTCAATCTTAACTCTAGTCATTGTACCATAAGCTAATGGGAACATCTTTTCCTGTCTACCTTATCCAAACAGGTCATCATCTTGTATACATGTATCAAATCTCCCCTCAATCTCCTTTACTCCAAGGAAGACAATCCCAGCTTTTACAGACTATATTGTACTGAAAATCCTCCATCTCTGGAACCATTAAAGTAAACCTCCTCTACACCCTGTCAATGACCCTCACATCCTTCCTAAAGTGTGGTGAACAGAACTGGATGCAGTACTCCACTTGGGGCCTAACCAGAGCTTCATAAAGTTACAGCATAACTTTCCTTCTTCTGAACTCACCACCTCTATCTATGAAGCCCAAGATCCCATATGCTTTACTGACGACTCTCTCAATATATCCTGCCACCTTCAGGGATCTATGTGCATGAACCCCATGTCCCTTTGTCTCTGCACACTCTTTCGAACTTTACCATTAAGTGTATATTGCCTCTCCCTGTTACTTCTGATAAAATGCATCACTTGACACTTGTCTGTATTAAAGTCCATTTGCCTCTCGTCTGCCCATTCTGCTAGCCTATCTATGTCCTCTTACATCGATTGGTATCAACCTCAATGCCTGCCCCGCCTCCAAGTTTGGTATCACCTGCAAATTTTGAAATGTTTCTATGTAAGCCATTATCCAAATCATTTATACATATCAGAATAAAACAGTGTTCCTAGCACTAACCCTTGGGGAACACAACTGTCTATTTTTCTCCAGTTTGAATACCAACTATTTACCGCAACTCACTGTTTTCTGTCATTAAGTCAGTTTTATATACAAACTGACACTGACCTTCCTTTTCCATCAGCATCAATTAACTGTCCAATTCTCACAAACTGATTGTGAAATAAAGTACAAATTCAGCTGGAAATTAAGTGAAATGCTAAATGTAAAATTAACAAATTGTTGGAAAGAGATCGACTCTTAGATCACTTAAAATTCAATCTCTCGTTAACTTTACTGCATTTAGTACTCTGTCCAAGCAGGACTCCCTAAAACTGGACTCAGTGCAGCTTAATGCATTTAGGGTTTGGGGAGAGAATTCAAAAGCTTAGGGATGAGACCAGAAAGTGCCGGAAATACTCAGCAGGTCTGGCAGCATCTGTGTAGAGAGAAACAGAGTTAATGTTTCCGGTCTCTGACCCTTCATCAGAACTGGTAAACGTTAGGAATGTAACAGTCTGTAATTTAATCTATCCCCTCTCTGTCCCATCACAGTCCTTCCTTCTTGTTCTTCTTCCCCCTTCCCCTCTTTCACTTGCTCAAAGACTGTTACATTTCTAACGTTTACCAGTTCTGATGAAGGGTCACAGATCTGAAACATTAACTCTGTTTCTCTCTGCACAGATGCTGCCAGACCTGCTGAGTATTTCCAGTGTTCAGCATCCGCAATATTTTGCTTTTATTTTAGTGTTTAATTCACTGACATTTATCTTCCAGGAATTACTCCCTGGAAGTTCTGCTCTACTCTTCCAGAGCGTAGGGCCTCGGCAGCTGAAGGCAGGACCACCAATGGTAGAGCAATTAAACTCGGAGATGCTCAAGAGGCCAGAAATAGATGAGTGCAGATATCTCGGAGGGTTGTCGGGCTGGAGGAGATTACAGAGATAAGGAGGAGTGAGATAATGAAGGATTTGAAAAGAAGGCTGAGAGTTTTAAAATTGAGGTGTTGCTGACCAGGAGCCAATGTAGGTCAGTGAGTCCAGGGGGTAATGGGTGAACATGACTTGGTGTGAGTTAGGACATGGGCAGCAGTGCATTGGATCACCTCAGGGTTATGGAGGGTAGAATGTGGGAGACCAGCCAGGAGTGTGTTGGACTAGTCGAGTCTACAGGTAACACAGGCAAGGGGGACTGTTTCATCAGCAGAAGAGCTGAGAGAGGGGCAAAGTTGGGTGATGATACGGAAGTGTAAGTAGGCTGTTTTAGTAATATTTAGCAGGAAGCTCGTCGCAGCGTCAACTATGAAACCAGGTTGTGAACAGTTTGCTTTAGTTTCAGACAGTTGCCAAGGAGAGAGATCCAGTCTGCAGCTCGGAAACTTTTGACGTGGGGTTTGAAAACAACGGCTGCAGTGTTCCTAATATTTAATTGGTATGGCAGATGTGTGAGGAGATACATTGTCGGAAGATTTGATATATATTATCCGTTCATGGGATGTGGGTGTCGTTGACTAGGCCAGCATTTATTGCCCATCCATAATTGCCCTTGAGAAGGTGATGGTGAGCTGCATGCAGATGAATGACCAGGGATAATACAAGCTGAATGGCACAACTTTAAAGCTATTGAGAGTAACAGAGAGACCTGAGGTGTTTGTATGCAATCTTTGAAAGTAGCTGGACAGGTTAACAAACAGTTCACAAAGCAAATAGATTACTCGGCTTGATTAATAGAGACACAGAGTAGACTGGCCAGGATATTGTGTTAACTCTATAGAAAAGACTAGTCCGGCTCCATCTGGAGTATTGTGTCCAATACTGGAAACCACACTTTAGGAAGGACATGAAACCTTGGAGAGGAGACAGAAGAGTTTTACTGGAACTTTTCCAGGGATGAGGGATTACAGTTATGTAGCTGGGATTGTTTTCCTTGGAGCAGGGACATTTACAAAGTGATCAGATAGGGATATATAACATCATGAAGGGTTTATGTAAATTATATAATGTTTCTAATGTATGAGGGGCCATTAACCAGAGGACATAGATTTATGGTGATTGGAAAAAAGAAGCAGAGTTGACATGGGGATTATTGTAATACAATTTTTGTTTCGGATTTGCAAATTATTGTATGATAGGCTGAACGATACAGATTCAAAAGTAGATTCAAAAAGTGATTTGGTTAGATATTAAGGGGAAAAGGTCAAGGATCTGGGAAAGATACAGGGTGTGGAACTCACTGGAAACTCATCAAAAGAGCCAGCACAGACTTCATAGACCAAATGACCCCCTTCCATGCAATGCTATTATATGTTTCTATGACTTTTCCTGCCTGTACTTTTACAATTTTCCTATCGTTTCAAAAGGTGTTTGATAAAGTACTATATAACAGCCGTGTGACCCAATTAGAAACACATGGGATTAAAGGGCCAAAGTCAGCCGAGTCACAGTTTGTAGCTCTCTCCCCTTTCAGTCACAAGCTTCCAGGATCAAGTGTCATGAAATGACTTTTTCACAAGAATCAAGGCTAACACTGCAGCGACAGTACTGAGGGAGTATTGCGCTATCAGATGAGCAGTCTTTCGAATGAAACGTTAAACCAAGGCCCCATCTGCCCTCTCAGGTGGATGCTAATGATCCTGTGGGATTATTTCGCAGCAGATCAGGGGATTTATTCCCTGTGGCCTGGACAATATTTATCCATCAAGCAACATCATAAAAACAGATCTGGTCATTATCACATTGCTGCTTGTGGGATCTTGCTGTGCGAAAATTGGCTGCCCTGTTTCCGACAGTACAAGAGTGAGTCGGCATTATCAGTATACGTTGATTGTAAATCGCTTTGGAACATGCAGTAGTCATGAAAGGCGCTACATAAATGGAAGTCCTTTTTTTTCTTTTTCAATCCCAGCATGCAAGAAATTAGTTAGGTGACAGGTATCAGAGAGTAGGGAATAATGGCTGTTTTTCAGCTGGAGCGAAGTACACAGTGGGGTTCCCCAGGGTGACTGTTGGGATCCCTGGTGTTGCATGCTAATGCAGTGGGCTTGTGTACAGAGGGGGTAATGTTCAAGTTTTCAGATGGAAGGAAACTCAGAAATGTTAATAAACAGTGAGAAGGATAGTAACAGACTTCAGGAGGACAGAGACTGACTGATGAAATGGGCAGGAACATGGCAGATGGAATTTAACACATTGAAATGTGAAGTGAGACATTTGGGTAGGAAGTATGAGAAGAAAAAAATATAAAATAAATGGTACCATTATAGAGTGAGTGCATGATGAGAGAGACCTAGGGTGTCAACACACAGATCTTAGTTAGTAGCATGCAGTGTCCTTGGTGTTAGAGAGAGACACAGAGTAATAAAACTCAGGAGGAAATGCTGATATTTATACATCATTGGTTAGGTCCCGGATGGAGAATTGTGTCCAATTCTGATCACCACACATTGGTAAGGATGTAAAGGACGTAGTGAAGATACAGAGGTGAATTACTAGAATGGTACCAGGGATCTGGGAATACAGTTACGTGGATAGATTCGAAAAGCTGGGATTGTTCTAATTAGAGCAGTGATAGGTAAGGGGCGATTTGATATAAAATTCAAAATTATGAAGGGTTTTGATAAGGTAATCAATGTGAAACTGTTTCCAGTGTCAGAAACAGGGGCGGCACAGTGGCGCAGTGGTAAGCATTGCAGCCTCATATTATGGGTACTGCCTGTGTGGAGTTTGTGGGTTTCCTCCCTCAGCCAAAAGTCTTGCAGGTTGATAGGTAAATTGGCCAAATAAATTGCCCCTAGTATAGGTAGGTGGTAGGGGAATATAGGGACAGGTGAGGATGTGATAGGAATATGGGATTAGTGTAGGATTAGTATAAGTGGGTGGTTAATGGTCGGCACAGACTCGGTGGGCCGAAGGGCCTGTTCGAGTGCTGTATATCTAAATCCAAAAATCTGAAGTTCAGTATTAAGAAGACACAGACTGAAGGTAATTGACAAAAAACCAGAGGTGAAATGAGGAGAATTTTCTTCCACAGCGAGTTGTTGGGATCTGGAATTCACTGGCTGAAAACATGGTGGAAGCAGATTCAATAATATCATTCAAAAGGCAATTTAGCAAATACTTGAAAAGGGAAAGAAAAACAGGAGTCTGGGGAAAGAGGAGGAAAGAAGAACTAATTATATGGCTCTTTCGAAGAGACAGCACTGACACAAAGGGCCGAATAGCCTTCTTCTGTGCTGCATCAATCTCTTATTTTTTGAGCAAGAGAAAGTGAGTGAAGAGAGAGAAAGACAGAGTGTGAGAAAGTTTGAAAGAGAGAACAGCAAATAGAAATAGAGAGTACGTCGTGTTTTTGGGCAGAGGGATCATGATCTGCCCGTGCCCGTTCCTGTTGAGGCAGGTGACAAACACACTTCCTGCTGCCTCCTCATTTCCATGAATTCTACGTGCCACCCCGTTTAAACCGCGCGGCTGTCTGTCTGGATGCTTAACAGGGCCCTCAAGGTGTGTGAGGTTGACACATGCTTCAGCCAGGTTCAGCTTTTAAACGCAGTCTGTCCCTCTTCAAGAGAAGATGCACTGATTCACTGGAGGCTGCTGCTGCTCACTGTGAATTCTGCAATTGGAGACAAGGTAAATAGCACACTGCAACAGAGGGTTCTGCGGTTCATGGATGTGGGGATGGATGTCTTAGTTACGAAGGGTGACAGGAGGAGAGAGGCTCTGTTTCCGTGTGGTGGGGTGGAGACTCCCAAGGAACGTCCTCCGAAGGGAATCGGTGAAGGTGGCCAGGGAGGTCAATGCAAGAATTCTCGCCACGAGACTCTGGCAGCAGAGCCAGAAGAAGTTTAATGAGCTCATACGGGTGGTCAATGTCATTGAATTAATCTCCAAATGGCATCTCCTACCCCCAACATCACCAACCTCTCACACTGCTCAATGCACCACACCCCCATCACTCACCCATCAGCAGTCCCTAACACTCAGGACTCACACCTAACATTCACATACTCCACCTCACCCTCACACACCTTGTACTGATAGCAGCCTCACACCCACCTCTCACTGCCTCCAATTACCTCCAGCTATTCAGCTATGGCAGGCACATCATCAAAACACAGTGTAAAACAATCATTAATATTCTGCCTTCTTTCTTTCTGGCCAAGGTGATCCATTTTCACAGGGAGCAGCAAGTGAACCGGCGAGTGCCAGGCATACCTTCAACCCCTGAGCTTGAGGGAGTAGATGGTTCTTCACATCATGGGACCGGCTGTGACAGAGCCCCTGGCATCCGGCATCGCCGAGAGCATTCAGGATGATGCTATGTTCCTGCCTTATGCCCCTTCTTAACTCCCACCTCCCCCCGCATCCTGCTGTCTGGGATGATGTACAAGCTGGAGATGGTGGGATCATGGACCTCCTGCTTTCCAACCCACCCACAATCTCTCATCCCAATACGACCCTTCTGATTTTACACTTCCCAATGGTACCCCAAAACTGCCAGCTTCCCAGTCACAGCAGCTCCAGGGGACAGAGAGAGAGCATCAGCACAGGACTGATGGTGAAGCCCCATCACTTAGTCTGATACTGACAGCCTCCAGCTCAAATACTTCCACTGTGTGTGCCTTAGAGGCTGGTATAGAGTCGGAATCTGCACATGCTGATTCATCGAACACGCACGAACTGCAGCCAGGGCAGGGGGAAAGGATAGTGCATGTGGCAGCCCCCAGACAGCGAGGTCACAAACGTGTTATAATACACAGGACTCAGATCAGAACATTACTGGGCTGCTGCCTACGTCGAGGTGGTACAGTTTGAATCGAAGCCCTCAAGGCCCAGAGCTGCTCGAGGACATCCTGCAAGGTCATCTGCAGTCTCCCCGAATGAAAGTCAGCAGTCTTCCACCAGCCATGCTGCAGTCACTAGGGAAACACTGGGGAGCACGAGGCAAATCGAGGGAACGCACAAGACAGAGACTAAGGGAATATACAAGGGTGAATAGTTCCATTTTACTTTTGTATAATTGGATGTGTTGTTGGATAAAGATGTTACTGAAAAGGTTTATGTTGGTGGTTTTTATTACAGGATGGTGACCAAGGGAACACTGTGATGGGGCGTCTCAGATGGGTGAAATGGTGGAGATTGGGGGATCCATGGTGGGAAAGGGAAGTTGTCCTATGGGAAACAAAATCTTAGCAGGGACTCTCCGACAGCTTGTCTCGTTCGAAGGCGTCCAGGAAATATCCTCCCTGCGTCCTCCTCCTCCTCCTGAGGTGTCCTCCGGATTCCTGGTGCCAATGCCTGTGTCCTCATGATGGTGATGATATGAAGGGTGCAGCAGAACACCATGAACTTGGACACCTGCTCCAGTGTGTACTGGAGGACTCTCCCCGTGCGGTTCAGACATTGGAAGCATTGCTTCATCACACCGATGGTCTGTCCCACCATGTTCCTGGTGACTCCATTGCTCACATTATACACATGCTAATTGTGGGAGGTTGGTTGGTGGCGGGATGTGTTTTGGGGATGTAGAAACATGAGCTGCGTCGAGACGGTTTTTTTCTTTGCCTCCGAGGAGCCACATTCTGGTTCTGTATGGAGGCCCTAAGTGTTGAGAATGGCTGACTGCTTCAGAATGAAGGTATGGTGGCTGCTGACAGGGTAGTGAACATTCACCAACATGATGTACTGGGCATGCTCACACACCAACTGTACATTAATGGAGTGAGAGTTCTTTCAGTTCCTGTACTTCTCCCCATTGACATGGGGCCCCCGCAGAGACACCTCCACCATCAGGATTCCCGCTATCCTGACAAAGCCACGGGATCTCTCATTCTGCTTCCCCCTGCTGAGCAAAAAAACGATGACATAGATGGTCACCCTCACCTCCCAGAATTATCAATGGGAATGGACAACACACAGGCCTCGCAACTACTGGTCAGTTAGTTTAACATCAGTGGTGAGGAAGGTTTTAGAAACTAAATCAGCGGGAAAAAAATCAAAACACACTAGGAGATGTTTGAGTTAATTAAGGGTTGTCCGCACGGATTTTTAAAAAGCAGATCATGCTTTCATGAACTAATTGAATTTATTTTGATGAAGTAACAGAGCAGGTTGATGAAAAGAATGTGGTGGATGGTCTACATGGATTTTAAGAAAGCGTTTGATGAAGTACCACACAAAAGGATGTGGAAGCTTTAGAGAGGGTGCAGAGGAGATTTACCAGGATGCCGACTGGACTGGAGGGCATGTCCTACGAAGAAAGATTGAGGGAGCGAGGTCTTTTCTCATTGGAACGAAGAAGGATGAGAGGTAACTTGGCAGAGGGTACAAGATGATGAGAGGCATAGATAGATTGGAAAGCCAGAGACATTTTCCCAGGGCAGAAAGGGCTATCACCAGGGGGCATAATTTTAAGATGATTGGAGGAAGGTTTCGGGGAGATGTCAGAGGTAGGTTCTTTGCACTGAGAGTGGTGGGTGCATGGAACGCACTGCCAGCGGCGGTACTAGAAGCAGATACATTAGGGACATTTAAGCGACTCTTGGATAGGTACATGGATGATAGTAGAATGAAGGGTGTGTAGGTAGTTTGATCGGAGAGTAGGTTAAAGGTTCGGCACTACATCGTGGGCCGAAGGGCCTGTACTGTGCTGTACTGTTCTATGTTCTATGTTCTAAAATGTTGGATAACAAAATTGAATCACATGGATTAGCATCCAATTGGATCAAATATTGATTGATGGAAAGAAAAGGGTGAGTAGTGTTAAATGGTAGTTTTTCAGACTGGAGGATGGTAGGCAGTGATGTTCCCCAAGGGTCAGTGCTAGGACCACTTTTTTTTTGCTATATATAAATGACTTGGATCTTGGAATACAGAGCAGAATTTCAAGGCTTGCCAATGACACCGAACTTGGACGCGTGGCAAACACTGAGGATGAGACAAACTGCTTGCAACAGGATATCGACAATCCAGCAGAATTAACAGAGAAATGGCAGGTGGAATTTAGTACAGAGGAGTGTGAGGTGATGCCTTTTGCCAGAAGGAATAGGAAGGCAATATAGACTTAATGACACAGTTCTGAACATTGTGCAGGAGCAGAGGGACCTGGGGCTCCATATGCATTTATCATTGCAGGTGGCAGGACATATTAGGAGAGTGTTTAGCAAAACATATCAGATCTTGGAGGCAAGGATACAAAAGCAGGGAAACATAGAAACATAGAAAATAGGAGCAGAAGTAGGCCATTCGGTCCTTCGAGCCTGCTGCGCCATTCGTTATGATCATCGCTGATCATCCAACTCAGTAATCTTTCCCCCCATATCCTTTGATCCCTTTAGAACCAAAAGCTATATCTAACTCCTTCTTAAAAACATACAATGTTTTGGCCTCACCTGCTCCCTGTGGTAGCGAATTCCACAGGCTCACCACACTCTGAGTTAAGAAATTTCTCCTCATCTCAGTCCTGAAAGGTTTACCCCTTATCCTTAGACTGTTGCCCCTGGTTCTGGACACCCCAACATCGGGAACATCCTTCCTGCATCTAGTCTGTCCAGACTGATTAAAATTCTGCAGGTTTCTATGAGATCCCTCCCTCACTCTTCTGAACTCCATCAACCTCTACTACTCAATACTGGATATGTCTCCTGCTCCTGCCTGGAAATATCCAAATACATAGAGTTTCAATGAAACTGCGATCTTAACGTCCACTGAATGCTCCGTCATCACTCTGGTGTGAGGTTCCATGTGTTGCAGGAGGTGACACAGCTCTGTGACTAACTCCTTTTTGAATCAGAGTCACCTCACACACTGCTCCTGGGGCAGGTAAGGTAGGAAAAGTGCTCTCATACCTCGTCCAGTCTTGGGTCACCACATCCTCTGTCCTCCCTGAATGTCTGCAGCAGCTCACAACACAACCTCCAGAAAATCATCCACAGCACCTCCACTAACTTTACAATAGCAAAAGTAATTCAAAAGCCCCTCACCTGTAAGTTGGATGTCTGGTCCTTTTAAATAACACTAGAGGGGCTCCTCGTGCTGCTGAATATATGTTCAGCTGAGAGTGACTAACACAGGTGGTCAGTGGACGTGCACAGGCCAAGTTTCAAAGTCACACATCAAAGCTGCTGGAATGGCTGATTGGCACCATATTCAGACCCTTCCTCACACTACCAGCACATGCTTGATAAACCAGGGCTAAATCCCTGTCCAGCACTAAATCCCTGTCCAGCACTAAATCCCTGTCTGGCATGGAGCACTGGAAGTGACCGGCAGCTCAGCTCATACCTTTTTATGGATCCAAGCGTCCATGACGTTGGGCCCTGTGGCGCTGTGGAGCTGAAAACCGTGGTCAGTGGTAGAATAAAGAGGGGGTGAAGTTTATTTTTAAAGCTAATTGAAGAAAATACTAGAAGGTCAAAAGGAATATGGGAACTGTCAGGGGAATGGGACTAACTGGAGGGGTGAGACCATGGAGGGATTCAAACACATGAATGAGAATAATAAAATTAAGGTGCTGCCAGACTGGGAGTCAATGTCAATCAGTGAGCACAAGGGTGATGGGTGATCGGGATTGGTGTGAGTTAGAATACAGGCAGCAGAGTTCTGGATGGGCTGTGGTTTATGGAGGTTTATAAATGGGAGTGTGACCAGGATAGAATTGGAATAGTCAAGTGTGAATTTAACAAAGGCACAGATGAATGTTTCTGCAGCAGATAGGCTGAGGCAGAGGTGGAGATGTGTGTTAGTACAGAGGTGATAGTAGGCAGGGTTGGTGAGAATATGGAGATGAACTCAGCTCAGATTTAAATAGAACACAGAGGTTGCAAACTGTCTGGTTCAGCCTCAGATATTTAGCTATGAGGAGATCGTGGTTCATGGATAGTGGATCGAATTTCTTATGGAGACCAGTGACAACTACACTCTTCCCAAATTTAAATAGCAAGAACATTATTTCAGTGAAACAAATTTTACAGATCTCATAGCAGGAAATAGAGACTTACCAGGGACAGCAAAGATGGGAGAGTAAATTACAAGCACTCTAATGCACATAGCAATGGTTTATAGAGCTAATATCTGGGGACAGAAATTTGCCAGGAATAACAACAGCAGCAAGGAGGGCAGAGGAAATGACAAGAATGGTAATGCAGTTAAACATGGTTTATAGAATTAATAGCTAGATACAGAGACTTACTAGGGACATCAATAATAGCCAGGAAGGGGTAGTAAATGTATTGAATATTCCTCAGTGCGGAATAGATCCGACTGTTTAATGAGAACTGATCATAATCTGCAGAAAGAAAGTTAAACTCCCAGATGAAACTCCTGCTCATTGTTGTAACATTCCAATCTATTGTACTCTGATTCTGATCTTTCCTCTCCCTCTCTCCGGAGCCGCTGATCCCTGTTAGTGACGGGAGTGATGTGAAACTTCCACCGACACTATGTGATAACACATTGAATGCAGCCCCTTATTAATAGAAGAGGGAAATATTCCAGTAACACAATTAGGGTCCATGGAGACTGACATTAATTGCAGTCACTGAACAAACAGGTTCAGTTAACCCCTTTCAATCCAACAATTTTTGTATCACAATAAAGTAGAACATTCACCCGGTCTGGATGGGAATTCTGAGGGTTGGTGAGAGAAGGAATGGTGCAAATGGAAGAAGCACTGCACAGAATCTGCCAATTCTCTTTGGATATAGGAGTGATGACAGAGCACTTGAGGGCTGCAAATTATACACCTAGTTTACAAAAAGGAGGGATGTGGTAAACCCTGTACTGTCCAGTCAATCTGACGTCAGTGGTGGTGAAATTTCACAACTCAGGACAGAAATATTATTTGCTTGGAAAAGCATAGCATAATAAATTTCAAGCCACATGGATATGCTAATGACAATTCATGTCTGGCAAAGTTCAGCAAGAACTTATCCCAAGGTACTTCACAGCAGCATTATGAAACAAAGTATAACACTGAATCACCAAGGTTAGGTGACCAAATGTTTGGTCAAAGAGGCAAGTTTTAAAGGAGTGTCTTCAAGGATAAAAGCGAGGTGGAGAGATGGAGAGATGGAGCTGTGAAGGGAGCGTATTCCAGAGCTTTGGGCCGAGGCAACTGAAGGTGGAGTAATTAAAATCAGGGATGCACAAGAGGCCACAATTAGAGGAGCAGAGATATCTCAGAGGTTTGTGGGGCTGGAGGGGATTAAAGAGTTAGTGAGGGGTGAGGCAATGGAGGGATTGGAAAACAAGAATGAGAATTTTAAAATCAAGACATTGCTTGACTGCGAGCTGATGTCGGTCAGTGATTGGGAAATGAGACTTGCTGTGACTTAAGGCACAGGCAGCAGAGTTTTAGATGACCTCAAGTTTACAGATGGTAGAATGTGGGAGAATGAGTTCGAATAGTCCAGGCTACAGGTAATGAAAGCATGACTGAGAGCTTCAGCAGCGGATGAGTTAAGATGGGGTGAAGTCAGGCGATGTTATTGAAGTGGAAATAGGTGGTGATAGTGATGGCACGAATATAACGGTGGAAGCTCATTTTGTGGTCAACTGTCACAGAATCACAGAATTGTTACAGGCGGCCATTCTGTCCATCGTGTCTGCACTGGCTGTCCAAAAGAGCAATTCATCTAGTACCGCTTCCCTGTCTTCTCCCTGTAACTCTGCACAAACTTCCTTTTCAGACAGCTATCCAATTTCCTCCTGTTTACCTCGATTGAATCTGCCTCCACCACACTCTCAGGCATCACATTCCAGATCTTAAGCACTCGCTGTGTGAAAAAGTTTTCCTCATGTCAACATCTGCTTCTTTTACCAATTACTTTAATTCTTTGCCCTCTCGTTTCAAAACCTTTCAGGAGTGGGAACAGTTTTACTCTATCCACTCTGTCCAGACACATCAACATTTTGAATACCTTTTTTTCCTCTCAGCCTTCTCTTCTCTAAGGAAAATGTTCCCAGTTCTCCAGTCTCTCTTCATAACTGATATTCTTCATCTCTGGAACCATTCTTGTGAATGTTTTTTCACACTCTCCAATGTCTTCACGTTACCTGAAGTGTGGTGCCAAGAACTAGACAGAATACTGCAACTGAGGCAGAACTAGTGTCTCATACAAGTTCAAAATAACCTCTTTGCTTTTGTATTCCATACTGCTGTTAATAAAGCCCAGGATACTGTCTGGTTTATTAACCGCTCTCTCTCAACCTGTCCAACCACCTTCAATGACCTATGCACATATACACCCAGGTCCTTCTGCTCCTGCACACCGTTCAGAGTTGTACCATTTATTCTATATGGCCTCTCCATGTTCTTCCTACCGAAATGAATCACATCACATTTCTCCACATTGAACTTCATCTGCCACCTGTCTGTCCATTCCACCAACTTGTCTATGTCCGTTTGAATTTCTACACTATCCTCCTCACAGTTCACAATGCTTCCAAGTTTTGAATCATCTGCAAACTTTGAAATTGTGCCCTGTGCACCAAGGTCTATGTCATTAATATTTGTCAGGAAGAGAAACGATCCCAGCATTGATCCCTGGGGAACTCCACTACAAGTCTTAAATGAAAACAAGAAGTGCTGAAAAGACTCAGCAGGTCTGGAAGCATCTGTGGAGAGTGAAGCAGAGTTAACGTTTCAGGCCTGTGACCTTTCATCAGAATTGACAAAGGTAAGGAAATAAAGCAAGGTTGGGGCAAAAGAGAAAAAAGAGGTGTTGATAAGACAGAGGGTCAGAGAGATTAACTGACAAGGAGGTCATGGGGCAAAGGCAAAGAGAGTGTGCTTGTGGTGTGGTGAAAGACAAAACGTTAGTGCAGAGAGGGTGTTGAATGACAAAATAATGAACAGCCCTAGCCAAAAGCAGCAACATAAAAAAATCATGTTTAAGGCCAGGAAATGGCAAAAAAAATGATAAAGCAAAATAATTAAAAGAACCAGTCTTGATCTGAAATTATTGAACTCAATGTTCAGTCTGGAAGTCTGTAGAATGCCTAATCGGACAATGACATGCTGTTCCTCGAGCTGACGTTGATGTTCACTGGAACACCGCCGCAGGTAAAAGGCAGATTGGGCGTCCACATTGTGCAGCACCTCCATTCAGTCCAAAAGCATGACACCGAGCTTCCAGTCGCTTCTTATTTCAACACCCTCCACCCGCCCCTCCAGCTCTACTTTTCACATTTCTGTCCTTGTGTTTTCCCCAATGCCTCTACTTTCTTTGCTTAAAACCTATTACATTTCTAACCTTTGCCACGTCTGATGAAAGATCTCACACCTGGAACATTAACACTTCTTCTCTCTCCACAGATGCTGCCAGACGTGCTGAGTATTTCCATCACTTTCTGTTTTAATTTCACATTTCCAGCATCTGCAGTATTTTGTTTGATTCTACTACAAACCTTTCTCCAGCCCGAAAAGCATCCAATAATCACGACACTCTGTTTCCTGTCACTCAACCAATTTAGTTTCATGTTGGTACTGTCCTTTTTATTCGACGAGTGACAACTTTGCTCACAAGTCTGTTGTGTGACACTTTATCAAATGCCTTTTGGAATTCCATTTACACCAGATCAACAGCATTGCCGTCATCAATCTTCCATTTCACCTCTTCAGAAACTCCAGCAAGTTAGTAAAACACCATTTTCCCTTAACAAATCCGTGCTGGTCTTCCATAATTATCCCACATTTGTGCGTGTGCCTATTAATGTTGTCCCAAATGTGACACCGAGGTTTGAAACAGACTGCCTCAATCTCAGAGAGTTACCAAGGAGAGGGATGGAATCAAGAGCAAGGAACAGAGTTGGAGTGGGGAGTGAAAACAATGACTTCCGTCTTCCCAATATTTAATTGGAGGAAATTTCTGCTCATCCAGAACTGGATTTCGGATAAGCAGTCTGATAATTTAACAACAGTGGAGGAGTGGAGAGAGGTGGTGGTGAGGTAAACATGATGGCGTTCTTTGATAAAACAATGGAGAGGGTTGATGAGAGTGGTGTGATTGAAGTTATATATATGGACTTTCAAAAGGTGTTTGATCAAGTGACATTCAATAGACAGGTTAGGAAAACTGAACCCCATGGATTAAAGGGACAGTGACAGTGTGGATATAACATTGACTATGGAACAGTAAACAGAGAGAAGTGGTGAAAGGTTGTTGTTCAGACTCGATGTGAGTATGCAGTGGTGTTCCCCAGGGCTCGGCATTAGGACCACTGCTGTTTTTGCTGTTGGAAAACAAGAGGTATGTAGGGCAGAGCCCCCACCTCCTCCCACTTTACAGAGCTTCCCCTCTCTGCAGCCTCTGCTCCATTTGTTTGTCATGTTACAGACACAGAGACACTGTAACTACAGTTCCCATACCTCGTCCAGTGTTGGGTTATCAAATCCTCTGTCGTCCCTGAATGTCTGCACAGCTCACAACACAACCTCCAGAAAACCATCCACAGCACCTCCACTAACTTTACAATAGCTGAAGGAAGTCAAAAGCCCTTCACCTGTAGGTTAACTGCCTATAAATTTTCAATGGCATTAGATGAGGTTCCTCGTGTTGCTGAATGTATGTTTAGCTGAAAGTGACCAACACAGGCGGTCAGTTAACATGCACAGTCCACGTTTCAAAGATGTACATCAAAGCTGCTGGAATAGAAGTTTGATGTGACATTCCACAACTCCTCATGCTACTCGTACACACAATGTACACCCGGGCACAGCACGAAGCAGTGTGCAGGCCACACCAGAAGTGCCTTTAGCTCATCTCACACCCTTTTGTGGATTCAGACTTCCATTGTGTGGGCAACAGTGGTGCTACAGAGCCGAAAATCAACACCAGGGTGAGATAGAGAGGGAATGAAATTCACTTTAAAGGGGGACCTGGAAATGGAATAGGAATGAAGAGGGGAATTGGACTAATTGGAGGGGTGAGGCTATGGAGGGATTCTAACAGAAGAATGGGAATATTAAAGTGAAGGTGCTGCCAGACTGGGAGCCGTTGTAGATCAGTGAGCACAGGGGTGATGGGTGATCAGGATTTGGTGAGAGTTAGGATACAGGCTGCAGAGTTATGGATGGTCTGTGATTTATGGGGGGTTCATAACTGGGAGGATGACCAGGATAGAAATGCAATAGTCAAGTGTGGATTTAACAAAGGCACAGATGAGGGTTTATGCAGCAGATGGGCTGAGGCAGAGCTGAAGATGGGTGTTATTACAGAGGTGGTAGTCGACAGGGTTTGTGATGGGGAGAATATGGAGATGAACACAGCTCAGGTTTAGATAGAACACAGAGGTAGCAAACAGTCTGGTTCAGCCTCAAACATTGGACTTGGAGTATGTCGTTCACAGATATGGGACACAATTTCTTATGGAGACCAATAACATTGGCTTCGGGCTTCAGAGAAAAAAAACAGAATTACTTGAACAGTATTTCAGTGAATCAGGGTTTACAGATCTTATATGTGGAAATAAAGACTTCGCAGGGCAGTACAACAGGAAAGATGAGAATAAATTACGAGAACTATAATATCATGAGCAATGATTGTTGAGCTAAAAGCTGGCGACAGAGATTCACCAGGAATAACAGCAGCAGTAAGGAGGGCAGAGTAAATTCCAGTAACAGTAACGCAGTTAACAATGGTTTGTAAAATTGACAAACTTACCAGGGACACCAACAATAGCAAGGATGGGATAGTAAATGTGTTGTATAATCAACAGTGTGTAATAGATCTGGGATGTTAAAGACAGCGAATCATACGTAGAAAGTATGTAAAGAGGCCATGATAATCCTCTGCCCACTTTTGTAACATTCCAATCCACTGTTCTCAGATTCTGACCCATTGTTGTAACATTCCAATCTATTGTTCTCAGGTTCTGATCTATCCTCTCCCTCTCTCTGGTGCTGCTGATGCCTGTAAGTGGTGAAGCTGATAATCCACTGGCGCAATGGTATTAAACCTTGAAAGGAATCACTTATTAATAGAAGATGGAAAACCTCCAGTGACACAATTAGGGTCCATGGAAACTGTCATTAACGACAGTCACTGAACAAACAGGTTCTGTTAACCACTTCCCATCCAACACTTTTTGTACCTCAAAAAAGTAGAACATTTACTCGATCTGTATGGGATGTATGAGGGTTACTGAGGAAAGGAAATGTGGAAGTAGCATAGGCCCTGGACAGAGTCTTCTGATCCTCCTTGGATATGGGAGTGATAACAGAGGACTGGAGGGTTGTACATGTTGCAGCATGTTTAAAAAAGGAGAGATGGGGTAAAACCTGTATTTACTGACCAGTCAATCTAATGTCGGTGTTTGGAAATTTCTAAAGGTCACAACCAGGAGATAAGTATGCCCTGCTCAAAAAGGGATAATAACTGAGAAGCAGCATGCAAATGCGAATTCCAAATCATATCTGGCAAACGACAACAACAACAAGGTATTTTATATAGTGCCTTTAATGTAATAAAACATCCCAAGATGCTTCATAATAAAACAAAACATGATACGGAGAGATATAAGAAATTATTAGGTCAGAGGACCAAAAGCGTGGTTAAAGAGATAGGTTTTAATGGGTGTCTTAAATGAGGAAAGGGTGGTGGAGAGGTGGCGGGATGGAGAGGTGGAGAGGTACAAGGAGGGTATTCGAGAGCTTGGAGCCTAGGCAACTGAAGGTGTGGTCACCAATGGTGGAACAGTTAATATCAGGGATGCACAAGAGGCTGGAATTAGAGGAGCACAGATATATTGAAGGGTTGTGGGGACGGATCTTACAGATACAGGATGGGGGCGAGGTCATGGAAGAAAAATAAGTTGAGAATTTAAATAAAGACAATACTTGATCAGGAGTCAAAGTCGGTCAGTGACATGTGCACCGGACTTGGCACGATTTCGGACATGGCAACAGAGTTCTGGAGGACATTAAGTTAGCAGAGAGCAGCAGGCGGGAAATCAGAGAGGAGTGTGTTGGAGTAGTCATGTCTCGGGGTAAAGAAAGCATTAATGAGTTTCAGCAGTAGATGGGCTGAGACAGGGGTGAAGTCGGCGCTCTAACTGAGGTGGAAATAGGCGGTTGTAATGATATCCTGAAAATGAGGTTAAAGCTCATTTTGTGATCAAATGTGACACCAAGGCTGCAAAACAAATTGTCTGAATCTTCGACTGATACAGGGAGAGGGATGGAATCAATAGCAAGGGAACAGAGTTGGAGTGGGGCGTGAAAACAATGGCTTCAGTCTTCCCAATATTTAATTGGAGGAAATTTCTGCTCATCCAGCACTGGATGACGGATAAGCAGTCTGATAATTTAACAACAATGGAGGAGTGGAGAGAGGTGGTGGTGAGGTAAACTTGGTGTAGTTATTTCGTGAAACAATGGAGAGAGTTGATGAGGGTGGTGTGATTGAAGTTATATATATGATCTGTCAAAAGGTGTTTGATCAAGTGACATTCAACAGACAGGTTAGAAAAGCTGAACCCCATGGATTAAAGGGACAGTGACAGTGTGGATTTCACATTTGCTAATGAACAGTAAACAGAGAGAAGTGGTGAAAGGTTGTTGTTCAGAATCGATGTGAGTATACAGTGGTGTTCCCCAGGGCTCGGTATTAGGACCATTGCTCGTTTTGCTCTTGGAAAACCCGATTTGGGTAGGGCAGAGCCCCCTCCCCCTGTTCTTTGCAGAGCTTCCCCTCTATTCAGCCTCTGCTCCATTTGTTGGTCATGTTACGGACCCAGAGACACTGTAACTACAGTCCACATACATCGTCCAGAGTTGGGTCACCAAATCCTCTGTCCTCCGTGAATGCCTGCAGCAGCTGACAACACCACCTCCAGAAAACCATCCACAGCACCTCCACTAACTTTACAATAGCAGAAGCAAGTCGAAAGCCCTTCACCTGTAAGTTGGATGCCCGGTCCTTTTAAATAACACTAGAGGGGTTTCCTGGTGCTGCTGAATGTATGTTCAGCTGAGAGTGTATAACACAGGCGGACAGTGGACATGCACAGACCAAGTCTCGAGGTAACAGTGAAGTCTTCCAGCCAAAATGGACAGTTTGACCTTTTCCCACATTATACTCCATTTGCCAGTTCTTTGACCACTCATTTAGCCTATCTATATCCCTTTGTAGCCTCCTTATGTCCTCTTCAGCACTTACCTTCTTACCAATCTTGGAGACATTAGCAAATTTGGCAAGCATACCTTCGGTCCATTCATCAAAATCATTTATATCAATTGTAAAAAGTTGAGACCCCAGCACTGATCGTGGTAGCACACCAATCGTCGCAGCTTGCCAGCCAGAAAATTTCCCCTTTATGCCTACTCTGTTTCCTGTTAGCTAGCCAATCCTCTATCCATGCCAATTATGTTACCCCCTAAATGATGAGCTTTTATTTTCCACAATGACGTTTGATGTGGCACGTTATGAAATGCCTTCTGGAAATCTAAGTACTGTAGATCCACCAGTTCCCCTTTATCCACAATACATGTTACTTCTTCAAAGAACTCCAATATATTGGTTAAACATGATTTCTCTTTCACAAAACCATGTTGTCTCTCCTGATCACCTTGATTTTTTCTACATGCACTGCTATAACGTCTTTAATAATAGCTTCTAACATCTGATCCATAGCTGAAAGCCATTCTCACCTGCCACAGGTTGTATGTACACTATGTCTCTTCTTATGTTATGCTCTATTTGAACTGTTACTCCTCAAAGAGTCACAGAATTATAGAGATATACAGCACAGAAACAGGACCTTCAGCCCATTCTGTCTGTGCCAGCCATCAAGCTCCAAACTATTCTAATCTCAGTTCCCAGCACTTGGCCTGTAGCCTTGTATGCCATGGCGTTTCAAGTGCTCATCTAAATACTTCTGAAATGTTGTGAGTGTTCCTGCTCCGACCCTTTCTTAAGGCAGTGCCTTCCAGATTCCAACCACCCTCTGGGAGAAAATTATTTTCCTCAAATCCCTTGTAAATCTCCAGCCCCTTACCTTAAATCAACTCCCCCTGGTTATTGACCCCTCCGCTAAGGGAAAGTAGATTCTTCATATCTAACCTATCAATGCCCCTCACAATTTTGTATCCCACAATCATGACACCCTTCATCCTTCTCTGCTCTGAGGAAAACAACCCTAGCCTTTCCTGTCGCTCTTCATAGCTGAAATGCTCCAGCCCAGGCAACATCCTGGCGAATCTATTCTGCACCCTCTCCATTGCCATCACATCCTTCCTATAGTGTGGCAACCAGAACTATACACAGTACTCCAGTTGTGGCCGAACTGGAGTTTAATACTATTCCATCATAACCTCCCTGCTCTTATATTCTATGCCTCGGCTAATAAAGGCAGGAGTCCCATACGTCTTCCTGACCACATTGTCTACCTGTGCTGCTGCCTTCAGTGATCAATGGACAAGTACAACAAGGTCCTGTAATCTCAGGCTTTCCTCCTCACTATTTACAAAACAATCAATTTTCGTGTCAGCTGCGAACTTACTGATCTGACCTCCTATATTCACGTCTAAATCATTAATGTACACTACAAACAGCAAGGGTCCCAGCACCGATCCCTGCAGTACACCACTGGTCACAGGCTTCCACTCGCAAAAACAGCCCTTGACCATCACCCTCTGCCTCCTGCCGCGAAGCCAATTTTGGATCCAATTTGCCAAATTGCCCTGGATCCCATGGGCTCTTACCTTCTTAACACATCTCCCATGCGAGACACTATCAAATGCCTTACTGAAGTCCTTGTAGACTACTGCTTTACCCTTATTTACACCCCTAGTCACCGCCTCGAAAATAATCAAATCAATTTAGTTAGACACGAACTCCCCTTGACAAAGCTATACTGACTATCCCTGATTAATCCCTGCCTCTCGACGTGGAGATTAATCCGGTCCCTCCGATTTTTTTCCAATGGTTTCCCTGCAATAAATTGCTTGTGACCCTTCGACCTCCTTTTGCTTAATCTGTGACCCGAGATCAGATGTTACAGTGGTGTAGGAGTGGCAACAGAGTTCATGTCAAAGTCCTGCCTCCCTTTTATATGATCCTACAAAATGGACATGGACTACTGGGCAGTAATGTGCTCAAAGGTCATCAGCAGTAATTGATTATCCCTATATTTGCATACTGTAGAACATTAAACCATACCCAACTCTGGTGTCCATTGCACCTTCAATATTCCTGATTAAAATATCAGAGGAGTGGGTACCAGACACCTCTGATGACCCTGAGCTGCAGGCGATTCTCGAGTCGGTGCTGAGTGTATTCACAACCCATAAAGATGACTGTGGAAACATGAGCAGACCGGAAGAAATTAACTGACCATTGCATGATCCATGAAGCAGTATTCATACCGAGCTGAGATTATATCATATATTCCAGACACTATCAGGTCATTGTTATACCAGGGTGTAGTTCACAAAGACATATTCATTACTAACTGCCCGATTTGGCCGGTTAGAAAATCGCATGGCAGCTGGTGACTGACTGTTGACCATCACAAACTCAACTCAGTCATCCCTGTGTGATCCCGGATGTCTGAAAGACACCTATCCTACTCTCCCTGATTCCCAGCAGCAGGGCTGTCTTCACCACCCTGGATATCTCTAATCGTTATTGGAGTATCCCAGTAAAGCTCGAGGGACAATTTAAATTCTCATTCACTTCTGAGGACCAGAGGTACCCCGGAAATGACTGTCACAAGGGGATCCATGATAACTCCACTATTTCCCACTAACGTACGGCCGGGCCCTTATGAGCTTTTCACAGTCTTCCTGCTTGCTGCAATGTGTCGATGGTCTCCTCCTCACCACCACAGACCGTGTCCACACATTTAACCCTTTTACAGGAACTGCTGCAATAACTTTGGGAGCTGGACTAAAAGACCATCCACGTCAGGCCCAGCTGTGCAAGATCGTGTCAAATTTACAAGTGTCCAGGTTGGATCATCCTGCACCAGCCCAGACGAACATCAGGTGGAGACCATCCAGTGTCTACCCCTGTCCACCTCAAAGACTGCCCTGTGTCCTATCCTCAGGCTGGTGGGGCATCAGTGGACCCTCATCCAGTGTCCACCCCTGTCCACCTTAAAGACTGCCCTGTGCCCTCTCCTCAGGCTGGTGGGGTGTAGTGAACCCTCATCCAGTGTCTACCCCTGTCCACCTCAAAGACTGCCCTGTGTCCTATCCTCAGGCTGGTGGGGTATCAGTGGATGCTCATCCAGTGTTTATCGTTGTCCACCTCAAAGACCGCCCTGTGTCCTATCCTCAGGCTGGTGGGCTATCAATGGACCCTGATCCAGTGTTTATCCTTGTCCACCTCAAAGACTGCCCTGTGTCCTATCCTCAGGCTGGTGGGACATCGGTGGACCCTCATCCAGTGTCCACCCCTGTCCACCTTAAAGACTGCCCTGTGTCCTATCCTCAGGCTGGTGGGGTGTAGTGAAACCTCATCCAGTGTCTACCACTGTCCACCTCAAAGACTGCCCTGTGTCCTATCCTCAGGGTCGAGGTATCATTAGTCCCTCATCCAGTGTCTACCCCTGCCCACATCAAAGACTGCCCTGTGTTCTATCCTCAGGCTTGAGGTATCATTAGTCCCTCATCCAGTGTCTACCCCTGCCCACATCAAAGACTGCCCTGTGTTCTATCCTTAGGCTGGTGGGGTATCAGTGGACGCTCATCCAGTGTCCACCCCTGTCCACCTCAAAGACTGCCCTGTCTCCTATCCTCAGGCTGGTGGGCTATCAATGGACCCTCATCCAGTGTCCACCCCTGTCCACCTCAAAGACCGCCCTGTGTCCTATCCTCAGGCTGGTGGGCTATCAATGGACCCTGATCCAGTGTTTATCCTTGTCCACCTCAAAGACTGCCCTGTGTCCTATCCTCAGGCTGGTGGGGTGTAGTGAAACCTCATCCAGTGTCTACCACTGTCCACCTCAAAGACTGCCCTGTGTTCTATCCTCAGGCTGGTGGGGTATCAGTGGACGCTCATCCAGTGTCCACCCCTGTCCACCTCAAAGACTGCCCTGTCTCCTATCCTCAGGCTGGTGGGCTATCAATGGACCCTCATCCAATGTTTATCGTTGTCCACCTCAAAGACTGCCCTGTGTCCTATCCTCAGGCTTGTGGGGTATCAGTGGACCCTCATCCCTCGATTTGCAGAGACTGTAACTCCTCTTTATGAACTACCTAATGGTGATGATGACCAGGTTTAACCCGGTTGGACTGAAGCAGTAACACGAATGAAGACAGCTTTCGCCCAGGCAACGTGTCTTATCTCACTTAACCCTGACAAGACTTCATTCGTCTGACATGGCGATGGGGGACAAAGTGAAAAGCCTGGTTGCTGTCCTATGTAGAGAAAACCAGGAGAAACTACTTCCCATTGTGAATGACTCCAGAATTGTGAATGGGTCTGAACTGGTTTACTCCGTTTGTGAAGAACATTTGTTAACCATGTTCTGGGACATCAAACATTTCACTTAGATCACGGGGTTCAACAGGGTGATACTGCCCAGTCCATTAGAAACTTTCCCAGTGTAGGAAATCATTAGTAATAGTATTCCCCTGTCAGAGAGTCGTCGAGTCATAGTCATTTCAGCACAGAATGTGGCCATTTGTCCCATCGAGTCTATGCCTGCTCTTTGTAGATAAATCCAGACAGTCTCATTCCCCAGCTGTCTCCACATTCCTGCAAGTTTATTTCCCTCAAGTATCCATCCAATATCTTTTTGAAATCATTCACCATCTCTGCGTCCACCACCATCGTAGGCAGTGATTTCCAGGCCATTCCCACTCACTCACTTCCACTCACCAACAGGTTCTTAAACATGATTTCCTATTCATACATCCATGTTGACTATGCCAATCAGGTCATTATTATCCAAGTGCCCATTGATCACATCCTTTCGAATAGATTCTAGCATTTTCCCAACGATTAACGTAATGTTAACAGATCTGTAATTCCCTGTTTTCTCTCTCCCTCCTTTCTTAAATAGTGGGGTGACATTTGCTACCTTCCAATCTCCAGGAACCCGAATCTATAGAATGTTGTAAGATGATCACCAATGCATCCACTATCTGCATTGCTAGCTCTTTCAACACTCTGGGATGTAGGATATCAGGTCCTGGGGACGTATCAGCCTTCAGCTCCATTAATTTCACAAACACAAACTCCTGACTAATATTAATTTCCTTTAATTCCTCTTTCCCCCAACATCTTGGATCTCTAATTCTGGGAGATTTCTTACATATTCCTCAGTGAAGACAGACACAAAATAATCATTTAACTTCTCTGCCATTTCTCTATTCCCCATTATAAATTCTCCTGACTCTGTCTGTAATGGACCCACATTTATCTTCGCCAAACGTTTCCTTTCTACGTACCTGTAGACGTTTTTACAGCCTGCTTTTATATTTTTGCTAGCTAACATTCATATTCTATTCTCCATTTCTTTATCAGTTTCTTCATCCTCCTTTGTTATATTCTGAAATCCTCCCAATCCTCAGGTTTTCTACTATTTATGGCAACTTTATAGGCATTTTCATTTAATCTTATGCAGTCCTTAACTTCCGTTGTTATCCACTGTTGACTGCCTTTACTTTTGGGGTCTATGTGCCTTGATAGAATGTATAGCTTCTGTAAATTATGCAATATTTCATTAAAGACTATCCATTACCACTGTCATACCTTTCAATGCATGTTTACATTCCACCTCGGCCAATTTGCCCCTCATACCTTCATAATTTACTTTGTTCAAATTTAACACCCTGGCTTAAGATTGCACGTTCAAACATCATGTAAAATTCTATTATGGTCATTCATCCCTAAATGTTATTTTACAATAACATTAGTTAACCCTGTCGCATTACATTATACTAGATCTAAAACAGACTGTTTTCTAATCGGTTCCTCAACTAATGCTCCAGAAAATCATCCCTAACACACTCCAGAAACTTGTCATCCCTAGCAGAAGTTCTCATTAGGTTTACCCAATCTATATGAAGATTGAAGTCACCCGTGAATACTGTGTTACCCATGCTACATGATGCTCTAATCTCCGGATTAATGCCATCCCCCACACTACCACTACTGTTTGGTGGTCCATAAAAAAACTCCTAACAATGTTTACTGCCCCTTGTTTCTTAGCTCCACCCAAACAGATTCCACATTTTGTTCTTGAGCCCTGAGATCCTCCCTTACTAATGTACTGATCCCATCCCATATTATCAGCACAACAGCACTGCCTTTTGCTTTTTGCCTATCCTTCATATATGTCGAACATACTTGTATATTCAGTTCTCAGGCTTGGTCACCCCGTAGCCACATTTCCGTTATGACAATTGGATCAGACATAATTACCTCCATTTCGGCCTTTAAATCATCAATCTTGTTGGGAATACTGCGTCCATTCAGGTAGAGCGCCCTTAACCTTGTCATCTTGACATTCAGCATTCTAAGACAAGTTGATGCTCACTTTTGTGTTGCCTGCTTCTAATGTCACTTTCTACTTTTCTACCTCCTGTTACCAGCTTTACTTCCTCCCAATTTGATCCTTCATTCCAATTTCAAAAGGAAACTGGATGGGTACTTGAAGGAAGAGAACATGCAGGGCTATGGGGATCAAGTGTGGGAGCAGGACTGAGTGAATTGCTCAACAGGGAAAGGGCACCGTCTCGATAGGCAGAATGGACTCCCTCTGTGCCATAAGTGATTCCATTAATCAATGATGGGTGTGTCAGCTGCTTCTGCATGGAAAGGTCAAGATACATCGAAGTTCAATGAAACTGCGACGTTAACAGCCACTGGCAGCTCCGTCCTCCCCCTGGTGTGAGGCTCCAGGTCATGTTACAGGAGCTAACACAGCACTGTGACCACCTCTTTATTGATTCAGAGTCACCTCACACACTGCTCCTGGGTTAGGTGCAGGTAGGAAAAGTGCTCTTGGCAAACCCGGGGTGGGTAGGACCGAGTCCCCTCCTCCTCTCTCTTTACAGAGCTTCCCCTCTCTGCAGCCTCTACTCCATTTGTTAGTCATGTTACAGTCCCAGAGACACTGTAACTACAGTCGCCATACCTCCTCCAGAGTTGGGTCACCAAATCCTCTGCCCTCCCTGAATGTCTGCAGCAACTCACAACACAAACTATAGAAAACCATCCACAGCACCTCCACTAACTTTACAAGAGCAGAATTAAGTCAAAAGCCCATCACCTGAAAGTTGCATGCCTGATGCATTTAAATAACACGAGAGGGGGTTCCTCGTGCAGCTGAATGTTTGTTCAGCTGACAGTGACTAACACAGGCGGTCAGTGGACATGCGCAGACCAAGTTTCAAAGACGTACGTCAAAGTACTGGAATAGCAGTTTGATGTGACATTCCATATCTCCTCATTGTACGAGTGCATACAATGTTCACCCGGGATCGAATGCTGCACAGCGTGGGACGGTGTGCACACCATGCCAGAAGTGGCTGGTAGCTCAGCTCACACCTTTTGTGGATCCAGGCTTCCATAGTGTAGGAAAGAGTGGTGTTGTAGAACCGAAAATGATCACCAGGCAGATAGAGATGGAAGGAAATTCACTTTAAAAGGAAACATGGAAATAGATTTGAAGGCAAAGGTTTTTCTGGGATGTGGGAATGAACACAATGAGACTAATGGGAGGGGTGAGGCCAGGGAGGGATTCAAACACAAGAATAAGATTATTAAAATTAAGGTGCTGCCAGACCGGGAGCCAATGTAGATCACTGAGTACAGGGGTGATGGGTGATCGGGATTTGATGTGAGTTAGGATACAGGCAGCAGGATTCTGGATGGACTGTGGTTTATGGAGGTTAATAACTGGGATGGTGACCAGGATAAAATTGGAACAGTCAAGTGTGGATTCAACAGTGACACGTATGAGGGTGTATGCAGCAGATGGGCTGTGGCAGTGGTGGAGACGGGTGATATTACAGAGGTGGTAGTAGGCAGGGTTGGTGATGAAGAGAATATGGAGATGAACTTTGCTCAGGTTTAGACAGAACACCGAGGTTGTAACCTGTCTGGTTCAACATCTGACATTGGGCAGGGTCGGGTATGTGGCTCTCAGATAGGGGACAGAATTTCTTATGGAAAACAATGATACTGTCTTCAGTCTTCAAAAATAATTAAAGTACTTGACCAGTATTTCAGTGAACCAGGGTTGGCAGATACTATATGTGGGAATAGAGACTTACCAGGGGCAGTAACAGCAGGAAAGATGAGAGCAAATTTCAAGAACTATTATACAGATAGCAATAGTATGTAGAGCTGATAGCTGGAGATAGATATTCACCAGGAATAACAACAGCAGCAAGGAGGGCAAAGTAAATTCCAGGAGCAGTAATGCAGTTCAACATGGTTTATAAAATTAATAGCTGTATTGCCAAATTTACCAGGGGCAGCAACAGTTGCGAGGATGGGATAGTAAATGTGTTGAATAATCAGCAGTGTAAAATAGATCTGAGAAGTTAAAGACAGCGAATCATGCGCTGAAAGCTTGTAAAGAGGCCACGATAAACCTCTGCCCACTGTTGTAACATTCCAATCTATTGTTCTCAGAATCTGACCCATTGTTGTAACATTCCAATCTATTGTTGTCAGGTTCCGATCTATCCTCTCCCTCTCTCTAGAGCCGCTGATCTCTATACGTGTTGAGGCTGATACTCCACTGGCGTGATGGGATAACACCTTGAAAGGAATCCCTTATTGATAGAAGATGGAAAACCTCCAGTGACACATTTAGGGTCCATGGAGATTGACTTCAATTACAGTCACTGAACAAACATATTCAGTTAACCACTTTCCATCGAACACTTCTTGGAACTCAAACAAGTAGGACATTTTCCCAGTGTGATAGGTTGTGTGAGGGTTACTGAGGGAAGTAAATGTGGATATAGAAGAGGTACTGGACAGAATCTTCCAATCCTCCTTGGATATGGAAGTTATGACAGAGGACAAGACGGTTGTAAATGTTACACCCTGTTTAGAAAAGGAGAGATGGGGTAAACCCTGCACTGACCAGTCAGTCTAATGACAGTGTTTAGAAATTTCGAAAGGTCACAACCAAGCGATAGGTATTCCTTGCTCGAAAAAAATGGGATATTAGTTGAGAAGCAGCACAGAAATGCGAATCCCAAATCATGTCTGGCAAACGTCAACAACAACAACTTATTTTATTTAGTGCATTTAATGTAATAAAACATCCCAAGATGCTTCACAGGAGCATTATAAAATAAAATATAACACCGAGACAAATAAGGAAATATTATGTCAGATGACCAAAAGCGTGGTCAAAAAAGTAGGTTTCAATGGGTACATTAAAGAAGGTAAGCATGGTGGAGAGATGGAGAGATGGAGGGGTGCAAGGAGGGTATTCCAGTGCTCGGGGCCTAGGCAACTGAAGGTGTGGCCAACAAAGGTGGAACAGTTAATAACAGGGAGGTAGAAGAGTCATGAATTAGAGGAGTTCAGATATATTGAAGGGTTGTGCGGTTGGAGGATATTACAGATACAGGCCGGGGGCGAGGTCATGGAGGGAAAACAAGGTGAAACATTTAAATAAAGACATTGCCTGATCATGAGTCAATGTCAGTCAGTGATATATGAACAAGCCTTGGTGCGAGTTAGGACATGGGCAGCAGAGTTCTGGGGGACCTTATGTTTACAGAGAGCAGCATGCGGTAGACCAGCCAGGAGTGAACTGGAATAGTCATGTCCAGGGGTAATGAAGGCATGAATGAATTTCAGCAGCAGAAGGGCTGAGACAGGGGTGAAGTCAGGCTCTGTTACTGAGGTGGAGATAGGCGATTGTAATGATTGCATGAGTATTATGTTAGAAGCTCATTTTGTGATTAAATGTGACACCAAAGTTGTAAACAGTCTGTCTGAATCTCAGACTGTTACCAGGGTGGGATCAATAGCAGGGGAACAGAGCTGGAGTGCGGAGTGAAAACAATGACTTCAATTTTACCAATATTTAATTGGAGGAAAGTTATTCTCATCCAGTACTGGATGTCGGATAAGCAGTCTGATAATTTAACAACAGTGGAGGAGTGGAGAGAGGTGGTGCTGAGGTAAACTTGGTGGAGTTCTTTCATGAAACAATGGAGAGGGTTGTTGCAGGTGGTGTGATTGAGGTTATATATATGAACTTTCAAAAGGTGTTTGATCAACTGACATTCAATAGACAGGTTAGGAAAACTGAACCCGATGGATCAAAGGGAGAGTGACAGTGTGGAGATAACATTGTCTAATGAACAGTAAACAGAGAGAAGTTGTGAAAGATTGTTGTTCGGACTCGATGGGAGTATACAGTGGTGTTCCCCAGGGCTCGGTATTAGGACCACTGCTCGTTTTTCTATTGGAAAGCCTAGGGTTGGTAGGGCAGAGCCCCCTCCTCCGCCCTCTTTATAGTGCTTCCCCTTTCTGCAGCTTCCGCTCCATTTGTTGGTCATGTTACAGACCCAGAGACACTGTAAATACTGTCCCGAGACCTCATCCAGAGTTGGGTCACCAAATCCTCTGTCCTCCCTGAATGTCTGCTGCAGCTCACAATACAGACTCCAGAAAACAATCCACTGCACCTCCACTAACTTTACAATAGCAGAAGCAAGTCAAAAGCCCCTCACGTGTAAGTTGGATGCCTCATCCTTTTAAATAACAATAGAAGGGGCTCCTCGTGCTTCTTAATGTATGTTCAGCTGAGCGAGACTAACACAGGCGGTCAGTCGACATACACAGATCAAGTTTCAAAGACGTACGTCAAAGCTGCCAGAATGGCTGATTGACACCTTATTCAGTCCCTTCCTTACACTACAGACACACGCATGTTACAGCCACGCGAGCACCCCGGCCAGTCTGGGTGTCCTGTACAATGTGCTGGATGGTACCAGCAGTGCAGCTCACACCATTTTATGGATCCAAACTTCCACAGCACCAGTGGAGCTGGAGAGATGAAATGTGTGGTCAGGGAGAGAGACAGAGAGACCATGCCAGTATGTCCCGTCGCAACCTACAACAGCCTTCCACACTATCCACAACTCCAGCAACCTTCGTGTCAACCTTCGTGGCAATTGGCTGGCCCATAGAACTCAGAGTGTGGTAGTAGATGGAAACTATTCAGCATGGAGCTCGGTGACCAGTGGTGTTCTGCAGGGATCTGTTCTGGGACCTCTGCTCTTTGTGATTTTTATACATGACTTGGATGAGAAAGTGGAAGGCTGGGTTAGCAAGTTTGCCGATGACACGAATGTTGCTGGAGTTGTGGATTGTGTGGAAGGCTGTTGTAGGTTGCAACTGGACATTGACAGGATGCAGAGCTGGGCTGGGACGTGGCAGATGGAGTGCAACCTGGAAAAGTGTGAAGTGATTCATTTTGGGAGGTCGAATTTGAATGCAGATGACAGGCCTAAAGACAGGATTCTTGGTAGCGTGGAGGAACAGAGGGATCTTGGGGCCCATGTCCATAGATCGCTCAAAGTTGCCACCCAAGTTGATAGGGTTGTTAAGAAGGCGTATGGTGTGTTGGCTTTCATTAACAGGGGGATTGAGTTGAAGAGCTGCGAGGTTATGCTGCAGCTCTATAAGGCCCTGGTTCGACCACACTTGGAACATTGTGTTCAGTTCTGGTCGCCTCATTATAGGAAGGATGTGGAAGCTTTAGAGAGGGTGCAGAGGAGACTTACCAGGATGCTGCCTGGACTGGAGGGCATGTCCTACGAAGAAAGATTGAGGGAGCTAGGGCTTTTCTCATTGGAGCGAAGAAGGATGGGAGGTGACTTGACAGAGGGGTACAAGATGATGAGAGGCATAGATAGAGTGGATAGCAAGATACTTTTTCACAGGGTGGAAAGGGCTATCACCAGGGGGCATAATTTTAAGGTGATTGGAGGAAGATTTCGGGGAGATGTCAGAGGTAGGTTCTTTACACAGAGAGTGGTGGGTGCGTGGAATGCGCTGCCAGCGGTGGTAGTAGAAGCAGATACATTAGGGACATTTAAGCGACTCTTGGATAGGCACATGGATGATCGTAGAATGAAGGGTAGGTAGTTAGTTTGATCTTAGAGTAGGTTAAAGGTTCGGCACAACATCGTGGGCCTAAGGGTCTGTACTGTGCTGTACTGTTCTATGTTCTATGTTCTATGTGGCACCTTATCAAATGCCTTCTGGAAATCTTTGTACAGTGCATCCACCAGTTTCCCTTTATCCACAGCACATGTTACTTCTTCAAAGAACTCCAGTTAATTGGTTAAATATAATGTCCCTTTCACAAAACCATGTTGACTCTACCTGATCGCCTTGAATTTTTCTACCTGCCTTCTATAAAATTTTTAATAATAGCTTCTAAAATCTAATCCACAGCCAGAAAGCCTTTCTCATCGGTCACATATTGTTGCTCTGCTATGTTTATTCTGATTTTGTGCTGTATTTGAACCGTCACTCCTCAATAAACTGCTTGTGACCCTTTCACCTCCTTTTGGGTAATCTGTGACCCTAGATCAGACCTTACAGTGGTGTAGGAGAGGGAACACAGAGATCGGGATATTAGGCTTGGTTTACTTGGTTTGTGAGAAATAGCAAACTCCGTTGAGTGATCATTGCTGAGATTGGGTAGGACATTTGGCAAACAAAGAGAGTTTACACTCAATCAAACGTGTGTGTTCATCACTAAGAGCGTGGTGGGGGGGGGGGGGATTTCAGAAAGTTTTGAATAAGTAAAGTCAGAAATACAATCTCACTAGCATATCACAGGAAATAGTCAATTGATAACCTGGGAGAGAAGAAAAACAGGCACGCCTGGGGAGACGGACATACTAAGGATTTTCGAGGTGTATGATGGGAATTACCATTTTATTCTCAATGGAATATCTGAGGATGTCCAGAAGTGCACATTTAAGCTAAAAAAAAGGCTGAGATAAGTTAGTCAATGGGGCACATCTGTGTACCTGAACAGAAAGTGCTGGAAATACTCAGTGGGTCTGGCAGCATCGGTGTAGAGAGAAACAGAGTTAATGTTTCAGATCTGTGACCCTTCATCAGAACTGGTAAACGTTAGAAATGTTGATGTACAAGCTGGAGATGGTAAGACCATGGACCTCCTGCTTTCCATTCCACCCCCAATCCTTCACCTCAAACCTCCCCTTCTGATTTTATACTTTCCAATTATAATCCAATACTACCAACTTCCCAGTCACAGCAGCTCCAGGAGACAGAAAGAGAGCAGCAAAAGAGCACTAAAGCCCCATCACTTGGTCTGACACTCACAGCCACCAGATCAAATACTTACAGTGCGTGTACCTTAGAGGCTGGTATAGAGTCAGAATCTGCATGTGGTGAGTCACCGAGCATGAGTGAGCTTCAGCCAGGCCAGGGGGAAAGGATAGTTCATGTGTCAGATCATCGGAGGGCGAGGTCACAAACGAGTTATAATACACAGGACTCAGATGTGAACATTGCTGGAGCTGCTGCCCATGTCGAGGTGGTGCAGTCTGAATCCGAGTCCTCAAGGCCTAGAGCAGCTCGAGGAAGTCCTGCAAGGGCATCTGCAGTCACCCCAGTGAAAGTCAGCAGCCTTCCACCAGCCATGCTGCAGCCACTGGGAAACACTGTGTAGGAGCAGTAGGCAGGTTGAGGGAATCCACAAGACAGGGACTAAGGGAATACACAAGGGTGAATAGTCCAGTTTTGTTTGTATAATTGCATGTGTTGTTGGATAAAGATGATCATGAAAAACATTTTGTTGGTGTTTTTATTGCAGGATGGTTACCTAGGGGACGCTGTGATGGGGCATCTCAGATGGGTGTAATGGTGGAGAAGAGGGGGATCCATGGTAGGAAAGGGAAGTTGTCCTCTCAGAACTGGAATCTTAGCAGCGTCTCACTGCCAGCCTGTCCGGGTTGAAATCATCCAGGAAATATCCTCCCTGCCTCCTCCTCCTCCTACTGAGGTAGCCTGCGGATTCCTGTTGCCAATGCCTGTGTCCTCATGATGGTGATGATGTGAAGGGTGCAGCAGAACACCATGAACTTGGACACCTGCTCCAGTGTGTACTGGAGGGCTCCCCCTGAGCGGTTCAGACATCTGAAGCATTGCTTCACCTGGTGGTTTTCTGTGGGGAAGGGGAGTGTCTAGAGTTTAGAGGTCATGAACCACATTTTGGTTCTGCATGGGGGCCCGATGTGTTGGGACCGACTGACTGCTTCAGAATGAAGGTATGGTGGCTGCTGCCAGGATAGTGGACATTTACCAACATGATGTACTGGGCATGCTCACACACCAACTGTACATTGATGGAGTGAGAGTTCTTCCAGTTCCTGTACTTCTCCCCGTTGCCATGGGGATCCCGCAGAGACAACTAGACCATCAGGATTCCCGCTATCCTGACAAAGCCACGGGATCTCTCACCTGCTTCTCCCTGCTGAGGGAGCAGACAGTATAATTCACCTTACCCGACATAGATGGCCTCCGTCACAAAACAGATACATCAATGGACAACATAATGAGAGATAATGGATACGTCACCCGTTCTTGATGGAAAGAACCAGATAAGAACATAATAACATAAGAAGTAGGAGCAGGAGTAGGCAATTCAGCCCCTCAAGCCTGCTTTGCCATTCAATATGATCATGGCTGATCTCATCTCGGCCTCAACTCCACTTTCCTGCCCGTTCTCCATAACTCTTCAACCCATTACTAATTAAAAATCTGTCTATAGCCTCCTTAAATTTACTCAATGTCCCGGCATCTACTGCAATCCGGGTAGTGAATCCCACAGACACACGACCCTTTGAGAGAAGAAATTTCTCTTCATCTCTATTTTAAATCCTTAACCCTTCTCCTAAAACAATGACCTCTCAAATTAGGTTGCCCCACAAGAGGAAACGTCTTCTCTATGTCTACTTTGTCAATCCCCTTAATCATCTTATATACCTCAATTAGATCGACTCTCATTCTTCTAAACTCTAGAGAGTAAAGGCATAAAGAGCTCAATCTTTCTTCATAAGACAAACCCTTCATCCCTGGAATCAATCTAGTGACCCTCCTCTGATCTGCCTCCAATGCAACTACATCCATCCTCAAGTCAGGAGACTAAAACTGTACGCAGTACTCCAGGTGCGGTCTCATTAAGGCCTTGTACAGTTGCAGCAACACTTTCCTACTTTTATATTCTATTCCTTCAGCAAGAAATACCAAAATTCCATTTGCCTTCCTTTTCACCTGCTGTACCTCCAAACTAGCTTTCTGCGATTCATACACGAGGACACCCAGATCCTTCTGCACCGAAGCACTCTGAAGTTTCTCTCCAGTTAGGTAATAATTTGCCTTTCTATTCTTCCAACCAAAATGGATAACCTTACACTTACCCACGTTAAACTCCATCTGCCAAATTTTGGCTCATTCACCTAACCTATCCATATCAATTAGTAAATTTCTTATTTAATTATTGCAATTTACTATCCCACCTATTTTAGTGGCATCTCCAAATTTGGCTATAGTACTTTCTATCCCTGCAACCAAGTCATAAATATATATTGTAAATAGCTGGGGCCAAGGACCAAACCCTGTGGTACCCCACCAGTTACACATTGCCAACCAGAACAAGACCCATTTATCCCGAATCTCTGTTTTCTGTTGGTTAGCCAATCCTCTATCAAAGTTAATAAATTGCCCCTAACCCCATGTTATCTTTCCTTCTGAATTCACCTTTTGTGCAGCACTTTATCAAATGTCCTCTGGAAGTCCAGATATACTACATCTACAGGATCCCCATTTTCCACTTTTCTTGTCACAGCTTCGAAGAACTCTCGCAAATTCGTCAAATAGGATTCACCCTTTATAAAACCATGCTGACTCTGATGGATTGCGTTTTGACTTTCTAAATATCCTTTTATTACTTCCTTAATAATGGGTTCTACCAATTTCCCAACGATAGATTTTTCCAACTTTCTGTCTCCCTCCCTTTTTGAATAAGGGCATTATGTTAGTTTTTTTTACAATCTACTGGAACCTTTCCCGCATCCAGCGAATTTTGGAATATTGTAACAAATGATTCCATTAACTCAGCTGTCACTTCCTTTGAGACCCTCTGATGTAGGCCATCAGGCCCTGGGGACTTGTTTGCCTTCAATCCCAATAATTTGCTCATTACATTTTACCTGGTAATGATGATTGTTCTAAATTCCTCTCTTTCTATAACCTCTGCATTACCTGTTACTATTTAGATAGTACTGGTGTCCTCCACCGTGAAAACTGAGGCAAAATACTGATTTAGTGTCTCCACCATTTCTGTGTTCCCCTCTATCAACTCCCCAGTCTCATCCTCCAAGGGACCAACATTCACTTTAGCTACTCTCTTACCTTTTATATACTTAAAGAAGTTTTTGCGATCCCTTTTTATATTTTGCGCTAGTTTTCTTTCATAATTTACCTGTGCTCTTTTTATTACCTTTTTAGTAACCCTTTGTTGATCATTAAAAATTTCCCAATCTTCCAGCCTGCCACTGGCCTTTGCAATATGGTATGCCTTAGATTTTGTCTTTATGTTATCCTTAACTTCCTTGCTTAGCCATGGATGTTTTTCCCCCTCCTAGAATCTTTCTTCCTCTCTGGAATATATTGTAGTTGGGAGGAATTGAATATCTCCTTAAACATCTGCGACTGCTCATCAACTGTCCTACCTTTTAGTCTTCCTGCCCAGTCCACTCGGGCTAAATCTGTCCTCATGCCGATGTAATTACCTTTGTTTAACTCCAGAACGCAAGTGTGGAAATCCAGTTTCTCGCTCTCAAACTGAACTTTAAATTCTACCATGCTATAATCTCTGTTCCATACAGGATCATTAACTATGAGATCATTAATTAATCCCACCTCATTTCACAATACCAAATCTCGAATAGCCTGCTCCCCCGAGGCTACCTTTGCCAATTTGATTAATCCAGCCTCTATGCATATTAAAATCACCCATGGTTATTGCCGTACCTTTCTTACAAGCCCCAGTATTTCTTAGTTCATACTGTGCCTCACTGTGGAACTACTGTTTGGGGGCCTATAGATTACTCCCACCTATGACTTCGTTGCCTTGCTATTTCATATTTCTACCCAGACTGATTCTATGTCTTGATCTCCAGTGCCTCTATCATTTCTCACCACAGCACTGATCTCTTTCTTTACTGACAAAGCTACACCTCCTCCTTTTCCTTTCTGTCTATCCTTCCAAAATACTAAGTACCCTTGGATATTCTATTCCCAAGCCTGGCTTCCCTGCAACCACGTCTCAGTAATCGCCACTAAATCACACCCATTTATCTCTAGTTGCACTGTTAGCTCATTTATTTTGTTCCAAAGGTTTTGTGCATTCATATACAAAGCCTTTAAGTTTGTTTTATTATCACTTTTCAAAGATACATAGAACTGCAATGAAACTGAGACCTGAACAGCCACTGGCAGCTCCGTTCTCACCCTGGTGTGAAGCTCCAGGTCGTGTTACAGGAGTTGACACAGCTCTGTGACCACCTCCTTATTGAATCAGAGTCACCTCTTATCACTGCTCCAGGGTTAGGTGTAGGTATGAAAAGTGCTCTTGGAAAACCCGGGGTAAGTAGAGGAGGGCCCCTTCCTCGTCCCTCTTCACAGAGCTTGCCCTCTCTGCAGACTCTGCTCCATTTGTTGGTCATGTTCGAGACCCAGAGATACTGTAAATGCAGTACCCATATCTCGTCCAGAGTTGGGTCACCAAATCCTCTGTCCCCCCTGAATGTCTACAGCAGCTCACAACACAACCTCCAGAAAACCATCCACAGCACCTCCACTTTTTCAAAATAACAGAAGTAAGTCAAAAGCCCCTCACCTGTAAGTTGGATGTCTGGTCCTTTTGAATAACATTAGAGGGGGTTCCTCGTGCTGCTGAATGTGTGTTCAGCTGAGAATGACTACACAGGTGGTCAATGGACATGCAGAGATAAAGTGTCAAGGAAGTACATCAAAGCTGTCGGAATGACTTATTGACGTCAATTCAAACCCTTCCTCACACTAACAGCATATGTATGGTATACCCAGGCTAGATCCCTGCCCAGCACGGGACACAGTGCTGGCCACACTAGAAGTGTCCGGCTGTGCCTTTCACATCATGTTATGGATCCAGGTTTCCATAGTGTTGGCACCAGTGCCGACATAGAGTGAAAATCACAGCAGGGGAAGATATCGAGTGAAAGCAACTCACTTCAACACGGGAATTGGATAAAGACTTGAAGGCATAAGATTTTCAATAATATGTGAAATGTACAGGGGAAAAGGACTAATTGGAGGGGTGAGTCCAGGGAGGGATTCAAACACGAATGAGAATATTAAAATTAAGGTACTGCCAGACCGGTAGCCAATGTAGATCAGTGAACACAGGGGTAATGGGTGATTGGGATTTGGTGTGAGGTAGGATACAGGCAGCAGAGTTCTGGATGGGCTTTGGTTTATGGAGATTTATAACTGGGAGGATGACCAGGATAGAATTGGAATAGTCAAGTGTGGATTTAACAAAGGCACAGATGAGGGATTCTGCAGCAGATGGGCTGAGGCAGATGTGATGACGGGTGATATAACAGAGGTGGTAGTAGGTAGAGCTGGTGTTGAGGGAAATATGGCAATGAACTCAGCTCAGGTATAAATATAACACAGAGGTTCCAAACAGTCTGTTTCAGCCTCAGACATTGGGTAGGGAGGTGAATGCAGATAGTGGATGTAGAGTGGAATGTGTGACAGAGACTGAAGACAGTGGCTTAATTCTTCCCAAATATAATTCACAAAAACACCATATCAGTGAAATATGGTTTATGGATGTAATAGTTGGATACAGAGACTTACCAGGGCCACCAATAATAGCGAGGATGGGGAAGTAAACCGTTTAAATCATCTTCAGAGCATAATAGATCCGCAATTTTAATGTCATCCAAAAATACTCAGCAGCAACCAGGCCAAACCAATCGGCAAAACTCCTGCTGTCCATTGTTGTAACATTCCAATCTATTGTTCCCAGATTCTGACCCATTGTTGGAACATTCCAATCTATTGTCCTCAGATTCTGACCCATTGCTGTAACATTCCAATCTATTGTTCCCAGATTCTGACCCATTGTTGCAACATTCCAATCTATTGTCCTCAGATTCTGACCCATTGTTGGAACATTCCAATCTATTGTCCTCAGATTCTGTCCCATTGCTGGAACATTCCAATCTATTGTCCTCAGACTCTGACCCATTGTTGTAACATTCCAATCTATTGTTCCCTGATTCTGACCCATTGTTGCAACATTCCAATCTATTGTTCCCAGATTCCGACCCATTGTTGTAACATTCCAATCTATTGTCCTGAGATTTTGATCGATCCTCTCTCTCTCTCTCTCTCTCTCTCTCTGCAGCCACGGATCCCTGTTAGTGCCGGGGTTGATGCTCCCACTGACACTATGAGTTAACACATTGAAAGGAGTCCCTTATTAATAGAAGCGGGAAACCCTCCAGTGACACAATTAGGGTCCGTAGTGACTGACATTAATTACAGTTAATGAACAAACAAGTTCAGTTAACCTCTTTCAATCCAATACTTTTTGTACCACAATAGTGTAGAGGTGTTCCTCAGTCTAGATGGGAGATACGAGGTTTGTCGAGGGAAGGAATGGTGGAAAAAGCAGAGTCACTGACTGGAGTGATGACAGGGGACTGCAGGGTTGTAAATGTTACACCCTGCTTATAAAATGAGACATTAGATAAATCCTGTAGCTACTGACCAGTCAGTCTAATGTCGGTGGTTGGAAATTTCTAGAGGCCATAAGCCTGTACAAAATATATCTTTCTTAGAAAAACATGGGATAATAAATGACAAACAGCACAGGTAGATGAATGACCAATCACGTCCGATAATCTTGATCTAGCTAATTGATGACATAACTGTGAGTGTTGTTGAGGATAGTGTGTTTCATGGTATGTGTACGGACTTTCAAAAGGCCTGTGATCAAATGACATTCCATAGCCTTGTTATGAAAAATAGAACACATGGAATAATTTGCCAGTGATAGTGTGGATATGACACTGACTCAGGGACAGAAAGCAAAGAGAAGTGGTGAACAGACTTTTTTCAGAACGGGGGAGGGGGAGTGATTGATGAGGGAAGGGCTGTAGATGTCATATACATGGACTTCAGTAAGGCATTTGATGAGGTTCCCCATGGTAGGCTGATGGAGAAAGTGAAGTCGCATGTGATCCAGGGTGTACAAGCAAGATGGATAAAGAACTGGCTGGGCAACAGGAGACAGAGAGTAGCAGTGGAAGGGAGTTTCTCAAAATGGAGACGTGTGACCAGTGGTGTTCCACAAGGATCCGTGCTGGGACCACTGTTGTTTGTGATATACATAAATGATTTGGAGGAAAGTATAGGTGGTCTGATTAGCAAGTTTGCAGACGACACTAAGATTGGTGGAGTAGCAGATAGTGAAGCGGACTGTCAGAGAATACAGCAGAATATAGAGAGATTGGAGAGTTGGGCAGAGAAATGGCAGATGGAGTTCAATCAGGGCAAATGCGAGGTGATGCATTTTGGAGGATCCAATTCAAGAGTGAACTATACAGTAAATGGAAAAGTCCTGGGGAAAATTGATGGACAGAGAGATTTGGGTGTTCAGGTCCATTGTTCCCTGAAGGTGGCAACGCAGGTCAATAGAGTGGTCAAGAAGGCATACGGCATGATTTCCTTCATTGGACGGGGTATTGAGTACAAGGGTTGGCAGGTCATGTTACAGTTGTATAGGACTTTGGTTCGGCCACATTTGGAATACTGCGTGCAGTTCTGGTCGCCACATTATCAAAAGGATGTGGATGCTTTGGAGAGGGTGCAGAGGAGGTTCACCAGGATGTTGCCTGGTATGGAGGGCGCTAGCTATGAAGAGAAGTTCAGTAGATTAGGATTATTTTCATTAGAAAGACGCAGGTTGAGGGGGGACCTGATTGAGGTGTACAAAATCATGAGAGGAAAAGACAGGGTGGATAGCAAGAAGCTTTTTCCCAGAGTGGGGATTCAAATACTAGGGGTCACGAGTTCAAAGTGAGAGGGGAAAGGTTTAGGGGGGATATGCGTGGAAAGTTCTTCACGTCGAGGGTGGTGGGTGCCTGGAATGCCTTGCCAGCGGAGGTGGTAGACGCGGGCACGATAGCGTCTTTTAAGATGTATCTAGACAGATACATGAATGGGCAGGAAGAAAAGAGATACAGACCCTTAGAAAATAGACGACAGGTTTAGATAGAGGCTCTGGATCGGCGCTGGCTTGGAGGGCCGAAGGGCCTGTTCCTGTGCTGCAATTTTCTTTGTTCTTTGTTCTTTGTATACAGTGCTGTTTCGCAGGGGTCAGTATTAGCACCAGTGCTCTTCCTGACATGTAGATAGATATACAAGTAATAGAGACTTATATGTAAAACAACATAATTTCAACGCTTGCAGATGGCATGAAACTCATAAATAAGGGTGGCAAAGGCGCAGACCACAGAATTATCCAACCTCACAGACTTTGCTTATTTTTAATTTATTTTGGACTCCAATCCAAATACAAATTTATTTCTCACTGTATACTTCATTTGTGTGATTTGCCTGTGAGTTTGTGCATGTATGAGTACCGTATATTTTTATTATTTAATTAGATTAATTTTAGATTTTGATGTCCAATAAACTCACTTTTTGTTTAAACTTAAGAAAACCTGTCTGATTGGTTCTTTCACGATCACAATAAAGGTAAAAGGTAAAATACTCACTGAGGTGGTCAGCACGCCCACTGCTAAACAGGAATAAATCCTTTTGTGATCAAATAAAAGATCGGTCAAGAGGGGAGCCTGGGACCTCTCCTCACCTGACTGTATCAGAAATATGGAGGTTCTAGTGATTGTAACGCAATGACAAACGATAAATTGGAAGTGTCAAAGAGTCACAGAGTTATACAGCAAAGAAACAGGCCCTTCGGCCCACTGTGTCTGTGCCAGCCAACAAGCCTATCCATTCTAATCCCATTTTCCAGCACCTGGCCCGTAAACTTGTAATCTATGGCGTTTCAAGTGCTCATCTAAATAATTCGTAAATGTTGTGAGGGTTCCTGCCTCTGCAGCCACTTCAGGCAGTGTGTTCTGAATTCAAATTACCCTCTGGGTGATTTTTCATCCCCTCAAATCCCCTCTCAACCTCCTGCCCCATAATTTAAATCAATACCCCCTGGTTATTGATACCTCCGCTAAGGAAAACGTTTGTTCCTATCTACGCTGTCTATGCCCCTCATAATCTTTCGTGCTTTCTGTCTCTCTCCCTTTTTTAAAAAGAGGAGTTACATACAGAGTGAAGTAACTCGGTACAGGTTAAAACCCCTCTCAGTTGAAAAGTTGTGTAATGCAGCTGGACAGTTAGGGATTATTCTCCATCCAAAAGATTGGAAACCCCAAAATCCTAAGACTTGTGGCCAATCATCTTTTATTTGAAGCTGACAATTCAAACAGGGTTAGAATCACTAACAGATTGAGTAATGTTAGCTAAGGTAAAACTGGAACAGAAGAGACTAGAATTAGAATTCCAGAGAGAGCGAGAAAGAGCAGAGTGTCAAGAAAGGGAAAAAGTAAGAGTGTTCCAGAAGGAGAAGGAGGAAAGGGAGTTAAGGTGGCTAAAACAACTAGAGGAAATCTCAGTCCACCCACTGAAGGCACAGCTAGTGAAGGAGCAACCCATAGTTCAGGACCATGTGCTGAGCTCTTAATGTTCTCCCAGTTTGTTCCAAATTTCAATGAGGAGGATGTGTCAGAATTTTTCATCAGTTTTGAAAAGCTTGCAAAGCAGCTGAAATGACTGACAGAGAGCTGGACACTGTTTTTACAAAGTAGAATAACAGGAAAAGTCAATGAGGTTTATTCACTGTTGCCAGATGAAAGTTCATCACATTATGAGATGGCTAAAAATGCTATCCTGGGTGCATATGAGATAGTATTGGAAGTGTACTGTAAAACATTCTGAATCCTCGGAAAGCAGCCTGACTAAACTGACCTCGAGTTTGAAAGAGTTAAGCAGCTTAGGAATGTAGGAACATAGGAGCTGAAGTAAGTCATTCAGCCCATCGAACCTGCTCTGCCATCCAATATGATCATGCCTGATCATCCACTTCAATGCCTTATCCTCCACACTATCCTCATATCCCTTTTTGTCAGTGGTATTTAGAAAACTGTCAATCTCTACTTTAAACATACTCAATGACTGAGCTTCCACAGCTCTCTGGGGTAGAGAATTTCAAAGATTCAGAACCCTCTGAGTAAAGCAATTTTTCCTCATCTCTGTCCTAAGTGACTTCTCTCTTATTTTGAAATTATGTCTGCTAGTTCTAGACTCCCCAACCAGGGGAAACATCTTAGCTGCATCTACCCTGTCTATCCCTTTAAGTATTTTGTAGCTTTCAATGAGATCACCTCTCATTCTTCGAAACACTGGAGAATACAGGCCCAGTTTCCCCAATCTCTCTTCATAGGACAGTCCCACCATCCCGGGAACAAGTCTGGTGAACCTTCTTTGCACTCCCTCTGTGGTCATAATATCCTTCCTCAGGTAAGGGGACCAGGACTGCACACAGCACTCCATCTGCGGTCTAACAAAGTTTCTATACAATTGCAGCAAGACTTCTCTACTCAAATCAATTTATGATAAAGGCCAACATACCATTTGCCTTCCTAATTGCTTGCTGCACCTGCATGTTAGCTTTCAACGACTTATTGATGAGGATACCCAGGTCCCTTTGTACATCTACACTTTCTAATCTCTTACCAATTAGAATATTCTGCACATCTATTCATCCTACCCAAGTGGCCCACCTCACATTTTTCCACATTATATTCCAACTGCCCTGTTCTCGCCCAAACACTAAGTCTGTCCAAATATCCTTGAAGCCACTTTGCATCTTCCTCACAACACACATTTCCACCTAGTTTTCTGTCATCTGCGAACTTGAAAATATTACTTTGGTCCCAATATCCAAATCATTGATAGATATTGTGAACAGCTGAGACCCAAGCGCTGATCCCTGTGGTACTCCACTAGTCACAGACTGCCAATGCAAGGATGTCCCGTTTATTCCTACTCTCTGTTTCCTACCTGTTTACCAATCCTTACTGCTAGTCAGTATATTACCTCCGATCCCATGTTCTTTAACTTTGCTAACCAACATACAGTGGGGCACTTTATCAATAGCTTTCTGAAAATCCAACGACTCCCCTTCTCTATTTTCTTAGTGACATCCAAAACAAAAACCCAACAGGATCATCAAGCATGATTTCCCATTCATAAATCCATGTTGATTCTGCCCAATCAGATCCATTTATCACATAATTTAGAATAGATTCTAACATGTTCCCTAGTAGTGATGAAATGCTAACCGCGTTGGTTTTCGCCAGGTGTTCCGGTTTTCTCCCACAGCCAAAGACTGATAGATAAATTGGCCATTGTAAATTACCCCTAGTGTTGGTCGGTGGTAGGGAATATGGGATTACTGTAGAGTTAGTATAAATCGGTGGTTGTTGGTCGGCACAGACTCTGTGGGCCAAAGGGCCTGTTTCAGTGCTGTATCTCTAAATAATAATTTTTTAAAAATTACAGGTCTGTAGTTCCCAATTTTCTCTTTCCCTCCCTTCTTAAATAGTGGGATGACATTTGCTACCTTCCAATCTGCAGGAAGCGTTCCAGAATTGATAGAATTTTGAAAGATGATCACCAATGCATGAAGAATCTCCATTGCTACTTCCTTCAACACTCTGAGATGTAGAATATCAGATCCTGGATAATTGTCAAACATCAGCCCTATTAATGTCTCCAATACAAACTTCTTACTAATACTAATTTCCTTCAATTCTTCATTCTCCCAATCCCTTGGATCTCTAATTCTGGGAGATTTCTTGTATCTTTCTCAGTGAAGGCAGACACAAAATAATCATTTAACTTCTCTGTCATTTCTCAATTCCCCATTATAAATTCTCCTGACTCTGCCTGTAAAGGATCCACATTTGTCTAAGCTAAACTGTACAATTTTATGTACCAGTAGAAGATTTACAGTCTGTTTTGGTGTTTACTTTTGATCAGTGGATACAGACGATCAAGATACAGCCCACATATATGAATCTCATAGCAGTAATCCATCTTGAAGAGTTCAAAAACTTCCTCCCCCTCCCATTAAAACCCACAAAGAGGTACCGAACGTTCAAAAAGCCAGGCAGGTTGCAATTCTGGCTGTTGAATTTTTCCTTGTATACAAGGCCTTTAACCTCAAAGGGAAACCCTTCCCTCGTCACCCCAAAGACCTGAGAATAAAAGGTGGGAGGCTGATCGGATGCTGAACAGCCATGGGCAAAGAGGAAAAGCTGGACACCCGGGAGCCCATCCTCAGGCCAAATAGGACGGTAGTGAGAGCAGAAGTAACAGCCGAGGCCCTTTGTGTTTCCACTGTAATAAGGCAGATCACCGTCAAGCTGACTGGTGGAAGTGACGGGGAAAACCTGTAGGATTAATGAAAGTCCAGCAGATCAGTGCAGGAAAACGGGCCCTGATGGAAAGCACAGCAGATCAGGCTGTGCCTTTAACTGTAGCAGTCAGACCCAGTAAACCTACCACTGAGAGTGCAGGAAAACTTAACAAAATCCCTGAGAGTTACCTGGAATTTGTATCCCAAGGAAAAGTGCCCCCATCCATCTTGAGTGAGGCAAGCAAGCCCATAGTCAGACTGAGGGATACAGGGGCCACCCAATCCCTTCTGCTGGGAAAAGGCATGACCTTTCTCCAAGAGTGCAGTGAATGCTAAAAAGTTAGTGAATGGTATCGGAAGGCATATATGTTCTCACCTTTATATCGGGTACACTTGGAGTGTGACCCAATTTGAGGACCGGTAACCATGGGGATTGTCTCTAGTTTACCTGTTGATGGGCGACCAACTCCTGGGTAATGATCTGGCAGGGGAAAAGGTGCCAGCTTCCCCGCTAGTTGTCGAGAGACTAAAATAGGGCCAGGAGATAGAGAGGTTCCAGGAGAAGGTCCCTGACATTCTCCCTGATTGTGTGGTGACTCGGTCCATGGCCAAACAATCCCCTGAACTGACACTGCAGATGGATGACCCGACTGCCTGGCTGTCTGTAACCTTATTTGGGAAGTTAGAGGACACAAAGGATTTGCTAAACGGATCTTCTTTAGTTGAGGCTCAACAACCAAACCCAGTGTTCAAAAATAGCACAGACTGTCCAAACCAAAACTGAAGCAGAGGGAGTTGCAGAGTGTTTGCTATTTAAAGAATGAGGTGCTAATGAGGAAGTGGAGACCTCCTCACAGACCTGCGATGAAGAGTGGACAGTGGTTCACCTGATAGTGGTGCCACTGAGGTACCTTAAATAAATATTAAGAATGGCCCACGAACTTCCAATGACAGGACATGTCAGTGTATGAAAAATTGAAGCCCGCATAAGATAGCATTTTGACTGGCCACAGCTCCACAAAGATGTGGTGGAGTTCTGTAAAACTGGTCACACCTGCCAGGTTGTAGGGAAGCCCCGACCTGCAATAAAACCTGCACCCTGAATTGCCATAGCAACATTTGGGGAACCCTTCAGCAGAGTGCTGGTGGATTGTGCGGGACACTTGCTGAACAAAGAACAAAGCACAAAGAAAAGGACAGCACAGGAACAGGCCCTTCGGCCCGCCAAGCATGCGCCGATCCAGATCCTCCATCTAAACATGTTGCCTATTTTCTAAGGGTCTGTATCTCTTTGCTTCCTGCCCATTCATGTATCTGTCTAGATACATCTTAAAAGATGCTATCGTGCCCGCGTCTACCACCTCCAGTGGCAACGCGTTCCAGGCGCCCACCACCCTCTGTGTAAAGAACTTTCCACACAAATCCCCCCTAAACTTTTCCCCTCTCACTTTGAACTCGTGACCCCTAGTATTTTGAATCGCCCACTCTGGGAAAAAGCTTCTTGCTATCCACCCTGTCGATACCTCTCATGATTTTGTACACCACAATCAGGTCCCCCCTCAACCTGCGTCTTTTTAATGAAAATAATCCTAATCTCTCTTCATAGCTAGCGCCCTCCATACCAGGCAACATCCTGGTGAACCTCCTCTGCACCCTCTCCAAAGCATCCACATCCTTTTGATAATGTGGCGACCAGAACTGCATGCAGTATTCCAAATGTGGCCGAACCAAAGTCCTATACAACTGTAACATGACCTGCCAACTCTTGTACTCAATACCCCGTCCGATGAAGGAAAGCATGCCGTATTTCATTTCAACAGGAACATGTCTCTCCTGCACGCTAATCAACCTCTCTTTAAAAGCCTCCCACGTATCACATGTGGATTTACCTTCAAACAGCTGCTCCCAATCTACATTCCCCAGCTCCTGCCGAATTTTGGTATCGTTGGCCTTCCCCCAATTTAGCACTCTTCCTTTGGGACCACTCTCGTCTTTGTCCATGAGTATTCTAAAACTTACGGAATTGTGATCACTATTCCCAAAGTAGTCCCCTACTGAAACTTCAACAACCTGGCCGGACTCATTCCCCAACACCAGGTCCCGTATGGCCCCTTCCCGAGTTGAGCTATTTACATACTGCTCTAGAAAACCCTCCTGGATGCTCCTTACAAATTCTGCTCCATCTAGACCACTAACCCTAATGAATCCCAGTCAATGTTGGGAAAATTAAAATCTCCAAACAAAACGGGATTACCAGTATCTTCTCACCATTATGGATGTGGTGACCCGATTCCCAGAGGCCATTCTCCCGAAGAACTACCTCTGCCAAGGTAGTGGTGGAGGGGTTAACCCAATTCTTTACCCGATAATGGGCTGCCTGCTGAAATCCAGTTGGATCAGGGCACACATTTTATGTCCAGTATTTTTGAAAAGGTCATGGGTAATCTGGACATAACCCAGCTGAAGTCCTCAGCCGACCATCCACAGTCACAAGGAGCTTTGGAGCGGTACCACCAGACCCTAAAGACAATGATTAGGCCATACTGCAATGAGTAACCTCATGACTGGGACAAAGGGCTGGGATTTCACCTGTTGGTTACCAGGGCCTTATCCAATGCTTCCACTGTCTTTAGTCTCGTTGAATTAATTTATGGACACGAGGTGAGAGCTCTGCTTAAACGATTCATGACATTGTTCGGACACAGGGATGAGTCTTCCATGTTAGAATACATTTCCATGCTCTGGGAGTGGCTCAAGGGAGACTGTGCAATGGCTCAATAACACCTAAAAACCTTCCAGGCAGCTATGAAAAGGTAAGCACGAAAAATGCCAAGGCGAGAACATTTCAAATCGGAAACCATGTATTGTTATTACTCCCAATGCAGGGTCAACCACTGAAATCCTGATTCAGTGGTCCATGTCGAGTGACAAAAAGAATAGCGGGTAAATTATTTAATTGACACCCCAGAACAAAGGCAAAAAATAAAGGCTGTGGAGGGGACAGACAAGTACAGACCTGTCAGACAGTCAGGAGGGAAGGATTGAAAGGGACAGTGAGGACAGGTTAGAGGAGGGCCAGGAGAATTCCCAACTGGAACCCCCTACCCTCCGATTAGCCAACCCTGAAACCACACTCTCCTCCTTAAATGCAGGTCAAACAGGGACCCTGAAAAGGCTGTTAACAGCATTTACAGAAACGTGGAGAGACAAAGAAGGTTCCGAAAAAGCCATGCCAATGGTAAGGGAGATGTCTTCCCTAGTCAAAGTGCCGCTGGAAAGTGCAGTGAAAGCTGGACAGACACTAGCGAGCACTACTGTTCCAGAGGAAATAGGGCAGATTAGGGAAAATATCCTCCTCATAGTAAAAAGAAAAGGGAAAGGAAATTGCCCTAAAGTGAACGGCAATTGCGTACCTCAGCAGAAAGCTAAAAGTAAGGTCAGTGTAGATCTCCGCACTGACGAACCCAATGATCAGATCCCAAACCCAAAGCTAATCAAGCCCTACAGCTTGGGGTGGCAAAGTTGTGCAGTGGTTAGCACTGCAGCCTCACAGCTCCTGCGACCCACGATCGATTCTAGGTACTGCCTCTGTGGAGTTTGCAAGTTCTTCCTGTGACCACGTGGGTTTTTGCTGGGTGCTCCGGTTTCCTCCCACAGCCAAGGACTTGCAGGTTGATAGGTAAATTGGTCATTATAAATTGCCCCTAGTATAGGTAAGTGTCAGGGGAAGGTGGGGATGTGGTAGGAATATGGGATTCATGTAGGATTAGTATAAATGGGTGGTTGATGGTCGGCAGAGGCTTGGTGGGCCGAAGGGCCTGTTTCAGTGCTGTATCAATAAATAAATAAATTTCAAAGCCGAGCTCAGCAAGAACAAAGGTCCAGAGGAAATCTCAGAAATCTCACTGGGAGAAAGATCATCAAGGCACACTAACCTGAATGGTTAAAGCTTCATTGCAAGAGAAAAAAAACCCAATGTAATCGCTGATGAATTGTCCAGGGTCGAACCCGACACATAACCATCCCAGACAAAACTCCAACACAATTAAATCAGCACAACTGGAACAGACAATGTCAGCTGCAGTAATTCTAAGATTAATGTGTCAATTTGAGAAGTGTTTATTGAGAATGAATGTATGTTTCCTTCTATTTCTTCCCACAATTCTGCAATGAAATGTTCCTATTATCACATTTCTTTCTGCGTGCTATGGCGGTGTCAAGATAACACAATATGCCCAATGAGGAATTTTAATTCACCGATTTGAAACTTACAGTAAACCTTTAATGAACAAAGAAATCCTACAGTTAACCTTGAAAAAACTGGCAGCCAAGATGCCCACCTCAATTGGCATCTGAAACACCTTTTCACATTCAAAGGCCTCCAACGGGAGAGACATTTCTGATGTGCCTGGACCTAAATCACTGGCTCCAGTGACTGAATTACCTAAGATTACATTCATTAACAAGGCATACAAGGACATCCTGACATATTGACTTTGAAAGAGCAAACTCCTCCAATTATAAATACTGGCATCCTGAGCCCTGGGATGACAGAAGTTTCTAACCTTGAATCTCATTATAAGGTTCCAGCGAATACACTGAGACAGTCATGGGACCTTCTGTCCATCTATGTGAAAGCTGGGAGTTTCCCCTGGGCAAAAACAGACACGCCAGTGATTCAAACTGTGCAGAAGCAGAAGAGCTGTGTCCCCGCAGCCCCCACCACCCCCCCCCCCCCCTCCCGTCTCTCTCCCTCCAGCTAACATCACAAGTTTGAATACCACATGCGACTGTGGTCCCTCCAAGCCGACAGATTACTCCACACAGAGACACCAGGGATAGAAAGCCGCCTACTTGTCTGCCTCAGAGAAATCCCTGAGCCATGTGGGCCAGCCACAAAGGGCACTTCGACCAGCCGAAGCCTTCAAGAATACAACTGCAGCCGGAAGACCACCGAGTCGTCCAACATCACAGAATGAGTATTTTATTTTTATATTTATCCCGGACTCCAATCTTCTCACTCTGTAATCTATTTCTGTGTGATATTCGTGCGAGTGTGTGCGTAAATGTGTGGTGTATTTTTTATGATTTTATTGAGATCGGGTTGACATTGTTAAGTATAATAAACTCACCTCTTTCCTGTTTAAACTCAAGAGAACCTGCCCGACCAGGTCCTTCACAATCACTCCAAGGGTAAAAGGTCAAATACTCAATGAGAGGGTTAGCACATCCACTGGTTAAAAAGAACAAACAGAGTTGTGGTCAAATAAGACGAGCGACTGTGACCCATCCTCACCTGGCCGGAACAATAGGCAGGGTTGGGGATAGCGAGAATATGGGGATGAACTCAGCTCAGCATTAAACAGGTACCAGAGATTGTAAACTTCCTGGTTCAGCCTCAGACAACGGCCAGTGAGGGGGATGCAGACTGTCGATAGGGAATAGAGTATGTGACAAAAACTGAAGACAATGACTTCAGTCTTCTCATGATTTAAATGACAGGAACATTAAATCAGTGAAATATGTTTTCAGAATCTAATAGTTTCAGACAGAGACTTACCAGGGACACCAATAATAGCGAGTATGGGAGAGTAAATAAATTGACTCATCCTCAGAGCATAATAGATCCGCAATTCTAATGTCATCCAATAATAATCTGCAGTAACCAGGCCAAACAAAGAGGAGAAACTCCTGCCGTCCATTGTTGTAACATTCCAATCTATTGTTCTCAGATTCTGACCCATTGTTGTAACATTCCAATCTATTGTTCTCAGATTCTGATCCATTGTTGTAACATTCCAATCTATTGTTCTCAGATTCTGACCCATTGTTGTAACATTCCAATCTATTGTTCTCAGATTCTGATCTATCCTCTCCCTCTGTCTGAAGCCGCTGATCGCTGTTCGTGCCGGAGTTGATGCTCCCGCTGATACCATGGAATAACACATTGAAAGGAACCCGTTATTAATAGAAGTTGGAAACCCTCGAGTGACACAATACGGGTCCATGGAGATTGACATTAATTACAGTCACTGAACAAACAGATTCAGTTAACCCCTTTCAATCTAACACTTATTGCATCATAACAAAGTTGAACATTTACCTGGTCTGGAATGGATGTATGAAGGCTGCTGAGGGAAGGTATGGTGGAAGCAGCACAGGCACTGGCCAGAATCTGTCAGTCATCCTTGGATATGAAAGTGATAGAAGATGGAAACTCTCCAGTGACACAAAAGGTTCACTAATGTTCTTTAGGGAAGGAAATCTGCTGTCCGTGCCTGGTCTGACTCCAGATCCACAGCTATGTGGTTGACTTTTACATGCCTTCTGAAATGGACTAGCCAGCCACTCAGTTGTATCTAACTGCTATGAAGTCAATAAAAACGAATGATCCGGATGGCCTACCCAGCATCGACCTGGGCACCAGAAACGACACCGGCACACCCAGCTCTGTCGACCCTGCAAGGTTCTCTTTACTAACATCTGGGGGCTTGTGCCAAAGTTGGGAGAGCTGTCCCATAGACTAGTCAAGCAGCAGCCTGACATAAAAATATATCTTGCTTGTAAAATCATGGGATAATAAATGACAAGCAGCACGGATAGGTTAATGGAAAATCATTTCTGATAATCTTGATAGGGTTTGTTGATATAACTGTGAGTGTTAATGAGGATAGCATGCTTCGCGTTATAGAATCAAAGACTCGTAGAAATCTTATGACACAGAAAGAGGCCACTTAGCCCATCATGTCGGAGCTGAACGAAAAATGATCCACCTATTCTAATCCCACCATCCAGCATTTGATCCATAGCCCTGCAGATAATGACACTTGAGGTGCACATTCAGACTGCTTTTGAATGAGTAGAGGGTTTCTGCCTCAACCATCTTTTCAGGCAGTGAGTTCCAGACCCTCACTAAAAGCAGGGGGCCCAGTTTTGAGCCCTGTAGAACACCACTGGAAACAGCCCTCCAGTCACTAAAATACCCGTCAACAATAACCCTTTGTTTCCTGCCACTGAGCCAATTTTGTATTTCTGGGTGAACAAGTTATTCCTCATCTTCCCTCTGATATTTCTACCAATCATTTTAAATCTATGCCCCCTAGTCACTGACCTCACTGCAAGGATGAATAGACCCTTCACCTCCACTCTGTCTAGTCCCCTCAAAATGTTGTACATTTCAATCAGATCTCCCCTCAGCCTTCTCTGTTCCAAGTAGAACAACCCCAGCCTATCCAATCTTTCCTCATAGCTGCATTTTTTCAGTCCTGGCAACATCCTCATAAATTTCCTCTGTACCCTCTCTAGTGCAATTACATCCTTTCTGTAATGAGGTGACTAGAACTGCACACAGTACTCTGGTTGTGTTCTCACCAATGATTTATATAGTTCCAGCATAACCTCCCTGCTCTCAGAGTCTACACCTCAGCTAAAAAGGGAAATGATTCCATATGCTTTCTTAACCACCGTATTGACCTTTACTGCTATCTTCAGGGATCTGTACGCATTCACTCCAATGGCCCTTACTTCCTCAACACTTCCCAGTATTTTCCCAGTAATAGTGTATTCCTTTGCCTTGTTTGAGTTCCCCAATTGCATCACCTCACACTTATCCAGGTTGAATTCCATTTGCCACTTTATTTCCCATCTGACCAGACCGTCACTATCTTCCTGCAGCCTACAGCTACCCTTCTCACTATCTACCACATGGCCAATCTTTGCGTCGTACGCAAACATCTTGATCATGCCCCCTACATTTTCGTCCAAATCGGTAATATACACCACAAAAAGCAAAGGACCCAGTACTGAGCCCTGTGGAACGTGACTGTAAACAGCCCACCAATCGCAAAAACACCCGTCAACAATTACACGTTGTTTCCTGCCACTGAGCCAATTTTCCATCCACCTTGCTGCATATCCCTGTATCCCATGGGATTTTATTTCTGGAACCACTTCTTCAGGTGGGACCTTGTCAAAAGCCTTGCTAAAAGCCACGTAGACCACATTAACTGCACTACCCTCATCTGTGTTCCTTGTACATCTTCAAAAAATTCGATTAAGTTGTTCGAACAAGATCTTCCATGAACAAATCCTTGCTGACTATTCTTAATGAACCTGTGCCTTTCTATGTGACAGTTTACCCCGTCTCGCAGAATGGATTCCAATAATTTGCCCACTACTGAGGTTAGACTGAGTGGCCTGTAATTATTCAGACAATCCTTCGCTCCCTTTTTAAACAGTGGTACAATGTTAAAAGTTCTCCAATCCTCTGGTACCACACCTGTATCCAGTGAGAACTGGAAAATGATGGCCAGACCCTCTGCTATTTCCTCTCTTGCTTCTTTGAACAGCCTGGGGTATATTTCATCCTGCTCTGGTGATTTATAAACTTTCAAGGGTACTAATCCCATTAATACTTCCTCTGTCCCTATGTTTCAAAAAAAGTATGGAAAATCTCAAGATATTCTATAAATACATCAATGGGAAGAGGATAACCAGGGAAAGAGTAGGACCCATAAGGGACCAAGGGGGAAATTTGTGGGCGGAGCCAGATGACATTGGTAGGGTATTGAACGAATACTTCATATGTGTCTTCACCCAAGAGAATATGGATGTAGATATGGAACTCAGACAGAGAGACTGTGAGGTTCTTGAGCAAATTGTGATAGGGAGTGACAAGGTATTGGAGGTTTTGGCAGGCTTAAAAGTGGACAAATCTCCAGGTGCGGACGATTTGTGTCCCAGGATGCTGTGGGAGGCGAGGGTGGAGATTTCAGGGGCTCTGACCCAAATTTTTAATTTCTCTCTGGCCACCATGGAGGTGCCAGAGGACTGGAGAACAGTTAATGTAGTCCCACTATTTAAGAAATGTTGTAGAGATAAGCCAGGGAACTACAGACCAGTGAGTCTCACGTCAGTGGTAGGGAAACTATTGGAGAAAACTCCGAAGGAGAGAATCTATCTCCACTTGAAGAGGCAAAATTGGATTAGTAATAGTCAGCATGGCTTTGTCAAAGGGAGGTCATGTCTAACCAATTTGATTGAATTTTTTGAGCATGTGACCAGGTGTGCAGATGAGGGTACTGCAGTTGATGTAGTTTACATGGATTTCAGGAAAGCCTTTGACAAGGTCCCACATGGGAGACTTATCTAGAAAACAAATGCACATGGGATACAAGGTAACTTGAGAAGGTGGATTCAAGATTGGCTTAGCTGCAGGAGACAGAGAGTGATGACAGACGGCTGTTTTAGTGACTGGAAGCCAGTGTCCAGTGGTGTATCACAGGGATCTGTGCTGGACCCCCTATTGTTTGTCATTTATATAAACGACACAGATGACAAAGTGGGGGGTAGGATCAGTAAGTTTACAGACTACACAAAGATTGGTCAAGTGGTTAATAGTGAGGTTGCGTGTCTTAGGTTACAGGAAGATATAGACGGGTGGTCAAATGGGCAGAAATGTGGCAGATGGAATTTAACCCTGAAAAGTGTGAGGTGATACACTTTGGAAGGAGTAATGTGATGTGGAAGTATTCAATGAATGGCCTGACACTGGGAAGTTCCGAGGAGCAAAGGGACCTTGGCGTGATCTCTGAAGGTAGAAGGGCAGGTTAATAGGGTGGAGAAAAAGGCATATGGGACACTTGCCTTTATCAATCGAGGCATAGATTACAAAAGTAGGGAGGTCATGTTGGAGCTGAATAGAACTTTGGTAAGGCCACAGCTGGAGTACTGTGTGCAATTCTGGTCGCCACATTATCGGAAGGATGTGATTGCATTGAAGAGGGTGCAGAGGCGATTCACCAGGATGTTGCCTGGGATGGAACATTTAAGCTATGAAGAGAGACTGGCTGGACTAGTGCTGATTTCGTTGGAGCAGAGAAGATTGAGGGATGACCTGATCGAGGTGTACAATATTATGAGGGACATGGTCAGGGTGGATAGGGAGCAGCTGTTCCCCTTTGTTGAAGGGTCAGTTACGAGGGGACACAAGTTTAAGGTGAGGGGCAGAAGGTTTAAGGGGGACTTGAGGAAGAACATTTTTACCCAGATGTGACAGTCTGGAATGCCCTGCCTGGGAGGGTGGTGGAGGTGGGCTGCCTCAAATCCTTTAAAAAATACCTGGATGAGCACTTGGCACGTCATAACATTCAAGGCTATGTGCCAAGTGCTGGCAAATGGGATTAGGTAGACAGGTCCGGTGTCTTCAATGCATCGGTGCAGACTCGATAGGCAAAAAGGCCTCTTCTGCACTGTATTATTCTGTGATTCTGTGATTCTGTTTGTCACATCCAATACTTCACACTGATCCTCCTTAACTACAATATCTGCATTCCCCCCTCTTTTCTGAAAGCACTCAAAGTATTCATTAAGAACCATACCAATATCTTCTATCCCTACACAGAGGTTGCCTTTCGGTGTATTATGGGCCCTACTCTCCCCTTAGTTATCCTCTTACTGTTAATGTACTGAGAAAACATCGTTGCGTTCACCTTGATTTTGCTTGCCAATATTCTTTCATGCTCTCTCTTTGCTTTCCTAATTTCGTTTTATTTGACCCCTCCACTTTCTATACCCTTCTCGGCTTTATCCAGTATTGAGTTCTCAGTGTTGGACATAAGTTTCCTTTTCTGCCTTACCTTACCCTGTGGGCTCCTTGACATCCATGGGGCTCGAGATTTGTCCGCCTCACCCGTTTTCTTTGTTGGAACATTTTTACCCTGAACTGCCTGAATCTCCCCTTTGAATGCCTTCCACTGCTCTGAGACTGATTTACCTTCAAGCAGCTGTTTCCAGTCAACTTTCGCTCTTCAGTTTAGTAAAATTGGCCTTGCCCCAATTGAAAATTCTAACTCCTGTTCAATGTCTGTACGTTTCCATAATTAAGTTAAAATTGACTGAAATATGATCACGCCCACCAAAATGCTCTCCCACTGCCACTCCTTCCACGTGCCCACCTTCATTTCCTAAAACAATGTCTAAAATTGCACCCTCTCTTGTTGGACTTTCGACATACTGGGCACAAACGTTCTCCTGAATGCACCTCAAGAATTCTGCTCCCTCAATTCTTTTCATATTAAAACTATACCAGTTAATATTGGGGTAATTAAAATCCCCTACTATTACTGCCCTATTGTTCTTGCACTTCTCAGAGAGGTGCCTACATATCTGCTTTTCTATCTCCCCTGACTATTTGGCTGTCGAGATAACACTCCCAGCAGTGAGAGTGTCCCTTTTTAGTTCCTTAGCTCAATCCATATGGCATCATTTGATGGAACATCCAACATATCATCCCTCCTCACAGCTGCAATAGATTCCTGGACCAAAATTGTCACTCCCCCTCCTTTCTTAACCCCCTCCCTATCACGTCTGAAAACCCTGTAACCAGGAACGTTGAGCTGCCATTCCTGTCCCTTCTTAAGCCATGTTTCTGTAATAACTATGATATCATACTGCCACATGTCTATCTGTGCCCTCAGCTCATCTGCTTTATTTGCTGTACACATTGCATTGAAATATGAGCACTGCCAAACTCTTTTTTTATTTTCTAACCCTCGTTTCCTCTGTCTTCCAGACTCATTCATTAATTTTCCACCTTCCATTTTCATTTATGATTTTGTCCCAGCTGAGTCTACCCTCAGGTTCCCATTCCCCTGCCAAACTAGGTTAAACCCTCCCCAACAGCACTAGCAAAACCTCCCATAAGGAACCCAGTCCTGGCTCTGTTCCGGTGCAACCTGTCTGGACTGTAAAGGTCCCATCTCCCCGAAAGCCAGTCCCAGTGTCCCAGAAATCTGAAGCCCTCCCTCCTGCACCATCTTCCCAGCCATACATTCATCTGTCTTAGTTTTCTATTTCTATACTCAGTTGTGCGTGGCACTGGGAGTAATCCAAAAGTTACTACTTTGAGGTTCTGCTGGCCAATTTCTAACCTAGCTCCATAAATTCTGACTGCAGGACGACATTCCTCTTTCTACCTTTGTCGCTGGGTCCGATGTGGACCCTGACCGCTGGAAGCAGCACACCATCCTGGATTCACGTCTGTGGCCACAGAAACGCCTGACTGTTCCCCTGACTATTGATCACTAAGGCTCTTCCCGTCATCCCTCTACCCCGCTCTGCAGCTCAGCCACCCGTGTTGACCCGGACTTGGCTCTGGCTGCACTGCACAGGTGAAACATCACTTTTCTCAGTATTCTGAACAGAATACCTGTTGGAGAGTGAGATGCCCTCAGGGGTTTACAGCACTACCTGTCTGATTCTTTTTGACTGTCTGGGGATCGTGCATTCCCTCTCTCCGAGCGTATTCTTAAGCAGAGGGGTGACCACATCTATAAACATGCTAAAGCTGAATAATCTGGTGTATGAGAAGGAAGAATGTGCAGGGTTAGGGGAAGAAGGCAGGGAATGGGATTAGGTGAATTGCTCATTCGGAGAACTAGTGCAGACACGATGCGCTGAATAATTCATTTTGTGATGTAATAACACTGTGATGGGGCGTCTCAGATGGGTGTAATGGTGGAGAATGGGGGATCCATGGTGGGAAAGAGAAGTTGTCCTATGGGAACCGGAATCTTAGCAGGGACTCTCCGACAGCCTGTCCTGGTGGAAGGCATCCAGAAAATATCCTGCCTGCCTCCTCCTCCTGAGGTGGCCTCCGGATTCCTGGTGCCAATGCCTGCGTCCTCATGATGTTGATGATATGAAGGGTGCAGCAGAACACCATGAACTTGGACACCTGCACCAGTGTGTACTGGAGGACTCCACCTGAGCGGTTCAGACATCGGAAGCATTGCTTCATCACACCGATGGTCTGTTCCACTATGTTCCTGGTAACTCTATTGGCCACGTTATACACGTTAATTGCGTGAGGTTGGTTGGCGCTGGGAGGTGGTTTGGGGTGTAGAAACATGAGCTGTCTCTAGGGGGGGTTTCTTTGCCTCCGAGGAGCCACATTCTGGTTCTACATGGAGGCTCGAAGTGTTGGGATCGGCTGACTGCTTCAGAATGGAGGTATGGCGGCTGCTGCCAGGATAGTGGACATTCACCAACATGATGTACTGGGCATGCTCACACACCAACTGTACATTCATGGAGTGAGAGTTCTTTCAGTTCCTGTACCTCTCCCCGTTGATATGGGGGCCCCGCAGAGCCACCTACACCATCAGAAATCCCACTATCCTAACAAAGCCACGGGATCTCTCATCTTGCTTCTCCCTGCTAAGTGAGAATTTGCAATGGACAACACACTGGCCTAGCAACTACTGGTCAGTTAGTTTAACATCAGTGGTGAGTAAGGTTTTAGAAACCACAATCAGGGAAAAAGGCCAACACACACTTGGAGAGCGTTGAGTTAATTAAGGATTGTCAGCACAGATTTCTAGAAGGCAGATCATGATTTACTAATCTTACTGAATTTGATGATGTAAAAGTTAAAGTAGGCATAGATAGGCTGTTTCATCTGGTGGCGCAATCTAGAACGAGAGGTCATAGATTTAGGATAAGGGGTAGCAGATTTAAAACAGAGATGAAGAGAAATTACTTCTCTCAAAAAGTCGGGAGTCTGTGGAGCAGATGGGCTGAGGCAGAGGTGGAGATGGGTGATATCATAGAGGTGATATTAGGCAGGGTTGGTGATGGAAAGAATATAGAGATGAACTCAGCTCAGGTTTAAATATAACACAGAAGTTGTAAACTGTCTGGTTGAGCCTCAGATATTGGGCAGGGTGGAGTATGTGCTTCCCAGATATGGGATGCAGTTTGTGATGGAGACCAATGACACAGGCTTCAGTTTTCCCAAAATGTACATTACAGAACAGTATTTCATTGAAACAGGGTTTACAGATCTCCTATCCTGAAATAGAGACAGCAACAGCAGCAAAGATGAGAGAGTAAATGACAAGAACTGTAATACAGTTGAGAATGGTTTATAGAGCTAATAGCTGGAGATATTCACCAGGCATACAACGGCAGCAAGAAGGGCATAGTAAATTACAGGAGCAGTAATGCAGTTAAACATGACTTATAGAATTAATAGTTAGATGAGAGACTTACCAGGGACACCAATAGCAGCCAGGATGGGATAGTAAATATATTGAATAATCTTCAGTGCCAGATAGATACGAGTGTTTAATGAGAACCAATCATAATTTGCAGAAAGAGAGTAAATAACTGAGGATAAACTCCTGTCCATTGTTGTAACATTCCAATCTATTGTTCTCAGATTCTGACCCATTGTTGTAACATTCCAATCTATTGTTCTCAGATTCTGACCCATTGTTGTAACATTCCAATCTATTGTTCTCAGATTCTGACCCATTGTTGTAACATTCCAATCTATTGTTCTCAGATTCTGACCCATTGCTGTAACATTCCAATCTATTGTTCTCAGATTCTGATCGATCCTCTCCCTCTCTCTCTGGAGCAGCTGATCCCTGTTAATGCCGGGCCTGATGCTCCCGCTGACAGTATGCGATAACACATTGAAAGGAGCCCCTTATTAATAGAAGAGGAAAACATTCAGTGACACAATTAGGGTCCATGGAGACTGACATTAATTACAGCCACTGAGCAAACAGATTCAGTTAACCCTTTTCTATCCAATAATTTTTGTACCACAATAAAGTTGAACATTTATCCAGTCTGGATGGAATGTATGAGGGTTGCTGATGGAAGGAATGGTGGAAATAGCTGAGGCACTGGCCAGAATCTTACAATTCCCCCTGGATATGGGAGTGATGACAGATTTCCACAGGCTCAGCACTCTCTGGGTGAAGAAACTTCTCCTCATCTCAGTCCTGATAGTTTTACCCCATATCCTTAGACTATGACACCTGGTTAAGGACTCCCCCACCATCAGGAACATCCTTCCTGCATCTATCCTGTCAAGTCCTGTTAGACTTTTATAGGTTTCTATGAGATCCCTCCTCACTCTTCTGAATTCTAGTGAATATAATCCTAACCGACTCAGTCTCTCCCCATATGTCAGTCCTACCATCCCAGGAATCAGTCTGGTAAACCTTTTTTGCACTTCCTCTATAGCAAGAACATCCTTCCTCAGATAAGGAGACCAAACTTTCACACAATATTCCAGGTGTGGCCTCATCAAGGCCCTGTATAATTGCAGCAAGAACATCCCTGCTCCTGTACTCGAATCATCTCGCTATGAAGGCCAACATACCATTTGCCTTTTTTACCACCTGTTGCACCTGCATCCTTACCTTCAGCGACTGGTGTTCAAGAACACCCAGGTCTCACTGAATATTCCCCTCTCTCCGTTTATAGCTATGCAGATAATAATCTGCCTTCCTGTTTTTACTACCAAATTGAATAACCTTACATTTATCCACATTATACTGCATCTGCCATGCACTTGCCCACTCACCCAACTTGTCCAAATCACCCTGAAGCCTCTCTGCATCCTCCTAACAACTTACCCTCCCACCCAGTTTTGTGTCATCTGAAAATTTGGAGATATTACATTCAGTTCTCTCTTTTAAATCATTAATATATATTGTGAATAGCTGGGCTCCTCGCACCGATCCCTGTGGTAACCCACTGGTCACTGCCTGCCATTCAGAAAAAGACCCGTATATTCCTATGCTTTGTTTCCTGTCTGCCAACCAATTTTCTATCCATCGCAATACACTACCCCCAATCCCATGCGCTGTAATTTTTGCACGCTAATCTCTTATGTGAGACTTTGTCGAGAGACATCTGAAGGTCCAAATAAACCACATCCACTGGCTCCCTCTGCAACCTTACTCGAAGACTTTTGGTAGATTTATCAAGCATGATTTCCCTGTCCTAAGTCCATACTGACTTTGCCCGATTCTACCACTGTTCTCCAAGTACTCTGCTGTAAAATCTTTGATAATGGACTGCAGAATGTTCCCCATGACCGATGTCTGGCTGACTGGTGTACAATTCCCTGCTTTCTCTCCAACTCCCTTTTTAATAGTGCGGTTACATTAGCTACCCTTTAATCAATAAGAAGTGTTCCAGAGTCCATAGAATCTTGGAAGATGACCACCAATGCATTCACTATTTCTAGGGCCATTTCCTGAAGTAGTCTTGAGTGTAGATTACCAGGCCCTGGAGATTTAGCGGCCTTCAATCCCATCAACTTCCTCAACACCATTTCTCTACTAATACTGATTTCCCTCAGTTCCTCTCTCTCAGTAAACCCTGTGTTCCCCAACATGTCTGGGATGATATTTGTGTCCTCCTTTGTGAAGACAGAACAAAAGTATGCATTTAGTTGGTCAGCCATTTCTTTATTCCCCATAATAAATTTGATAAGGTTCCCCACGGTAGGCTATTGCAGAAAATACGGAAGTATGGGGTTAAAGGTGATTTAGAGCTTTGGATCAGAAATTGGCTAGCTGAAAGAAGACAGAGGGTGGTGGTTGATGGCAAATGTTCATCCTGGAGTTTAGTTACTAGTGGTGTACCGCAAGGTTCTGTTTTGGGGCCATTGCTGTTTGTCATTTTTATAAATGACCTGGATGAGGGTGTAGAAGGGTGGGTTAGTAAATTTGCGGATGACACTAAGGTCGGCGGAGTTGTGGATAGTGCCGAAGGATGTTGTAGGGTACAGAGGGACATAGATAGGCTGCAGAGCTGGGCTGAGAGATGGCAAATGGAGTTTAATGCGGAGAAGTGTGAGGTGATTCACTTTGGAAGGAGTAACAGGAATGCAGAGTACTGGGCTAATGGGAAGATTCTTGGTAGTGTAGATGAGCAGAGAGATCTTGGTGTCCAGGTCCATAAATCCCTGAAAGTTGCTACCCAGGTTAATAGGGCTGTTAAGAAGGCATATGGTGTGTTAGCTTTTATTAGTAGGGGGATCGAGTTTCGGAGCCACGAGGTCATGCTGCAGCTGTACAAAACTCTGGTGAGGCCGCACCTTGAGTATTGCGTGCAGTTCTGGTCACCGCATTATAGGAAGGATGTGGAAGCTTTGGAAAGGGTGCAGAGGAGATTTACTAGGATGTTGCCTGGTATGGAGGGAAGGTCTGACGAGGAAAGGCTGAGGGACTTGGGGTTGTTTTCGTTGGAGAGAAGGAGGAGGAGAGGTGACTTAATAGAGACATACAAGATAATCAGAGGGTTAGATAGGGTGGATAGTGAGAGTCTTTTTCCTCGGATGATGATGGCAAACACGAGGGGACATAGCTTTAAGTTGAGCGGTGAAAGATTTAGGACAGATGTCAGAGGTAGTTTCTTTACGCAGAGAGTAGTAGGGGCGTGGAACGCCCTGCCTGCAACAGTAGTAGACTCGCCAACTTTAAGGGCATTTAAATGGTCATTGGATAGACATATGGATGAAAATGGAATAGTGTAGGTCAGATGGTTTCACAGGTCGGCGTAACATCGAGGGCCGAAGGGCCTGTAATGCGCTGTAATGTTCTAATTGTAATGTTCTTATTCTAATTCTAAATTCCCCTGTTTCTGACTGTAAGGGACCTACATTTGTCTTCACCAATCTTTTTCTCTCCACATACCTATAAAAACTTTTACCATCACTTTTTATGTTCCCCGCAAGCTTATTCTCGTACTCTATTTTCCCCTTCTTAATCAATCCCTTGGTGCTCCTTTGCTGAATTCTAAACTTCTCCCAATCCTCAGGTCTGCTGTTATTTCTGGCGCATTTCAATGCCTCTTACTTGGATCTAATAATAACTCTAATTTTTCTTGTAAGCCATTGTTTGGCTACCTTTCCCGTTTTACCTTTGCGCCAGACAGGAGTAAACAATTGTTGCAGTTCATCCATGCACTCTTTGAATATTTGCCATTGCCTTTACACCGTCATCTTTTTAATTAACGTTTCCCAATGTATCATCTTCAACTCATGCCTCATACCTTCGTTGTTCACTTTATTAAGATTAATTACCCTAGTCTCAGAATCAACTAGGTCACTGTCCATCGTGATGAAGAATTCTATCATATCAGGGTCGCTCACCCCAAGGAATCTCGCACAACCAGATTGTCAATTATTCCTCTCTCATTACACAATAACCAGTCTAGGATGGCCTGTTCTCTAGTTGGTTCCTCAACGTATTGGTCCAGAAAAGCATCCCGTACACACTCCAGCAATTCCTCCTCTACTGTATTGTGACCAATTTGATTTGCCCAATCTATATGCAGATTAAAGTCACCCATAATTACAGATGTTCCTTTATCGCATGCGTCTCTAATTTCCCATTTAATGCCATTCCCAACATCAACACCACAGTTTGGGTGTCGAGCTACAACCACCACTAACGTTTTCTGCCCCTTAGTGTTTCTCAGCTCTACCCTTACAGATTCCACATCGTCAGAGCGAACATCCTTCCTCACTATTGCTTTAATTTCCTCTTTAGCCAGCAATGGTACTCCACCGAAGGTGGAGGTAGGCCGTTTTACTACTGGCGTGAATATTTGGTCAGAAGCTCATCTCAAGGGATCTCAAGGTTAGCTATGTAAACAAGTTTGTGAACCGTTTTACTTAGTCTCAAACATTTACAAAGGAGAGGGATGGAGTGTGTAACTAGGAAATGTTTGGAGCAGAGACAGAAAACAATGTCTTCAATCTTCTCAATATTTATTTGACATTGCAGATGTGTGAGGTAATACATTTTGAAAGGATGAATGAGGAGAGACAATACAAGTTAAATGGTACAACTATAAAGGTGGTGAAATAACAGAGACACCTGGGGTGTGTGTGCACAAATCTTTGAAGGTGGCAGGAAAGGTTATCTTGACAGTTAATAAATATATGGGATCCTAGGTTTTATAAATAAAGGCAAAAAGAGCAAAAGCACAGACATTATGTGAAACATATAAACATATATACTCCAGCTGTAACTGGAGTCTTTTATCGAATACTGGGAACCACACATGAGGAAGGACATGAAGCCTTCGGAGAGGGCACAGAACTGTTTTACTAGAATTTGTCCAGGCATGAGGGATTACAGTTCTGTAGCTGGGGTTGTTCTGCTTCGAGCAGAGAACTTTCAGAGGAGATTTGATTGAGGTGTTTCAAATTAGGAAGGATTTAGATAAATTAAATAAAGAGAAACTATTTCCAATGTCCAAGAGACACAGATTTAAGGTGATTGGTAAAAGAAGCAGACATGAGGATTTTTGTTTCTGAGTGGTTTGGATTTGGAATGCAATGTCTGATAGACTGATGGATACAGATTCAATAGTAGATCCCAAAAGGGAATTGGATAAATATCTGAAGGAGAAAAAAATGCAAGGATATAGTGAAAGAGCCAGGGAGTGGGACTAACTGGATTGCCTTTTGAAAGGGCCAGTACAGATTTGATGGGCCGAATGACCTCATTCAGTTTGTGCCAATCCATCATTGCTCCTGCCTGTACATTCATAATATCCCTATCCTTTCCACAGGCGTTTGAGAAAGTACCATATAACAACCGTGTTTCCAAATTAGAAACACATGGGATCAAAGGACCAATGTCAGCCGTGGCTCAGTTTGTAGCTCCCTCCCCTTTCAGTCACAAGCTTCCAGGATCAAGTGTCACTGCAGGACTTGATCACAAGAATCAAGGCTGACATTTCAGTGCAGCACTGAGGGTGTGCTGCACTGTCAGAGGTGCAGTCTATCGAATGAAACTTTAAACCAAGTTGCAGTCTGCCCTCTCAGGTGGATGTTAAAGATCCCATCGCACGATGTAGAAGCAGAGCAGGGGAATTATTCCCGGTGTCCTGGTCAATATTTATCCTTCAATCAACATCAAAAAAACAGATCTGATCATTATCACATTGCTGCTTGTGGGAGCTTGCTGTGCAGAAATTGTCTGCCTGTTTCCTACATTACAAGAGTGACTTCGCTTGAAGAAGTATTCATTGGTTGTAAATCGCTTTGGGACAAGCAGTGGTCATGAAAGGCTTTTCATAAATGGAAGTCTGTTTTTTTTATTTTCAAGGTCAGCATGCGGAAAATTAGCGCAGTGACAGAGAGCAGAGAGTAGTGGAGAATGGTTGTTGTTCAGTCTGGAGGGAAGTACACAGTGGGGTTCCCCAGGGTCACTGTTGGGATCACTGTTGCTGTATGTTAATGCAATGGGCTTGTGTACAGTGGGGATAATGTCAAAGTAGTCAGATGGCAGGAAACTCACATATGTTAATAAACAGTGAGAAGGATAGTAACATACTTCAGGAGGACAGAGACTGACTGGTGAAATGGGCAGGAACATGGCAAATATAATTTAACACAGTGAAGTGTGAAGTGAGACATTAGGGTAGGAAGTGTAAGTGAAGACAACAGAAACAAATGGGTATAATAAAAGCAAAATACTGCGGATGATGGAAATCTGAAATAAAATCAAGAAATGCTGGAACAACTCAGCAGCTCCGACAGCATCTGTGAAAAGAGAAGCAGAGTTAACGTTTCGGGTCACTGACCCGAAACTTTAACTCTGCTTCACTTTTCACAGATGCTGCCAGACCTGCGAAGTGGTTCCAGCATTTCTTGTTTTTAGAAACAAATGGGTATTGTTTAAATGAGGAGACAGGAACACAGAGAATTGGTATGTATTCAGACAGATCTTTGAAGGCCGCACGAAAAGTTGACAAGTTTATGTCTGATATAACAGACATCAGGTAGAAAATACTATTGAGAAGCAGGCTGAATATAGAAGGCCCAGTGGGGAAGTAAAAAAGCAAATAAGTGAAGCAAAGAGTGAGCATGAAAAGAGGCGATCATTGAAGGAAATCCCAAAGTTTTCTACAGGCACCTAAATAGTAAAAGGGTAGTAAAAGGAACAATGGGGCCGACTCAGGACCATAAAGAGGATTTGCACATGGAGGCAGATGGTATAGCTGAGGTTCTGAATGAATAATTTCCACCTGTCTTTACCAAGGAAGAAGATATAGAATCCTTTCCTTTATTAGCCGAGGTATAGAATATACGAGCAGGGAAGTTATGCTAGAATTGTTCAACTCATTGGTTAGGACACAACTTGAGGACTGTGTGCAGTTCTGCTCACCTCATTACAGAAAGGATGTAATTGCACCAGAGAGGGTACACAGAAGATTTACGAGGATGTTGCCAGGACTGGAAAAATGCAGCTATGAGGAAAGATTTAACAGGCTGGGATTGTTCTCCTTGGAATAGAGAAGGCTGAGGGGAAATCTGATTGAAATGTACAAAACCGAGAGGGGCCTGGGTAGAGTGGAGGTGAAGGGTCTATTCACCTTAGCAAAGAGGTCAGTGACGAGGGGGCATGGACTTAAAGTGATTGGCAGAAAGATTAAAAGGGAGCTGCGGATTTTATTTTTCACCCAGCAGGTGGTGGGAGTCTGGAACTCACTTTCTGAAAGGGTAGTTGAGGCAGAAACCAAAAACTCATTCAAAAGGTGTCTGGATATGCACCTCAAGTGCTGTAATCTATCAAATGCTGGAAGGTAGGATCAGAATGGATGGGTCGTTTTTTTGGACAGCATAGACACGATGGGCCAAGTGGCCTTTCTCTGTGCCATAAACTTTCTATGATTCTAAGATGCAACCCAGGCAATGTTGAAAGAGGAGGTAAGTCAGACACTAGTAGGGTTTAAAATTGATAAAGAGGAAGTATTAGATAGACTGTCTGGACTTAAATTGAATAAAGCACCAGGACCAGATGACATGCATCCAAGGATACTGAGGGAAGTGAGGGTGGAAATCGCAGAGGCATTGGCCATAATTTTTCAGTCTTTCTTAGACTTGGGGGCGATGCCAGAGGACTGGAGAATTGCAAACGTTACACCCTTGTTCAAAAAAGGGTGTAAAGATAAGGCCAGCAACTGCAGGCCTGTCAGTTAAACTTCGGTGGTGGGAAAACTTCTAGAAAGAAATAATCTTGGACAAAGCTAATAGTCACATGGACTATTAATTAATTAAACAAGCCAGCATGGATTTCTTGAGAGAACATCATGTTTAACTAATCTGCTGGAGATGTTTGAGGAGGTTTCAGAGAGAGTTGATGAGGGCAATTCTGTTGATGTGGTGTACATTGACTTTTACATAACGGTCTATTCAGTTTCAAATGAACCTGCCTCCACCATTCTCAAGCAGTGCATTCCAGACATTTAACTATTCCCTGCATGCAAAAACCTTTTGATACAATGCCACACAACAGACCTGTGAGCAAACTTGTAGCTCACAGAATAAAAGGGACATCAGCAACATGGATACGAAATTAGCTGAGTGACAGGAAACAAAGAGTAGTGGTTAATGGATGTTTTACAGGCTGGAGGAAGGTTTGTGGTGGTGTTCCCCAGAGATCAATGTTGGGATCCTTGCTTTTCCTGATATAGATTAAGGACCTAAACCTGGATGTACAGGGCACAATTTCAAAGTTTGCAGCTGTTATGAAAGTTGGAAGCGTTGTGAACTGTGAGGAGGATAGTGTAGAACTTCAAAAGGACATAGACAAGTTGGTGGAATGGGCAGACAGGTGGCAGATGAAGTCCAATACAGAGAAATGTGAAGTGATTCATGTTGGTAGGAAGAACATGGGGTGACAATATACAATTCTATAGGGTGTTCAGGAGCAGAGGGACCTGTGTGTATATGTGCATAAGTCATTGAAGGCGGCAGAACAGGTTGAGAAAGTGTTTAATAAAGAATACCGTATCCTGGCTTTATTAATAGGGGCATAGAGTACAAGAGCAAGTTATGTTGAACTTTTATAAGACGCTATTTCAGCCTCAGCTGAAGCATTGTGTCCAGTTTTGGGTGCCACACCTGAAGAAAGAGGTGAGGGCATTGGAGAGAGTACAGAAAGGATTCACCAGAATTATTCCCAGGATGAGGAATTTCAGTTATGAAGATAGGTTTGAGAAGTTCGGACTGTTTTTCTCAGAGAAGGCTGTGAGGTGATTTATTAAAGGTTTCAAAAATCATGAGGTGGCTGGACAGAGTAGATAGAGAGAAACAGTTCCCACTCGTGAAAGGATCGAGAACGAGAGGGCACAGATTTAAAGTCATGGGTAAAAGAAGCAAAGACGACCTGAGGAAAATATTTTTTCACACAGTGCGTGGTTAGAGTCTGGAATGCACTGCCTGAGAGTGTGGTGGAGGCAGGTTCAATTGAAGCTGAATAGACCGTTATATGAGAAGGAAGAATGTGCAGGGTTACAGGGAGAATGCAGGGAACGGCACTGGGTGAATTGCTCATTCGGAGAGCCTGTGCAGACACGAAAGGCTGAATTGGTCCTTCTGTGCTGTCATAATTCTCTGATGCTTTTATTACAGGATGCTGACCAAGGGAACGCTGTGATGGGGCGTCTCAGATGGGTGTAATGGTGGAGAATGGGGAATTCATGGTTGGAAAGGGAAGTTGTCCTTTGGGAACTTGAATCTTAGCAGAGAATCTCCGACACCCTGTCCGGGTCGAAGGCATCGAGGAAATATCCTCCCTGCCTCCTCCTCCTGAGGTGTCCTCTGGATTCCTGGTGCCAATGTCTGTGTCTTCATGCTGGTGATGATATGAAGGGTGCAGCAGAACACCATGAACTTGGACACCTGCTCCAGTGTGTACTGGAGGGCTCTCCCTGAGCGGTTCAGACATCGGAAGCATTGCTTCATCACACCAATGGTCTCTTCCACCATGTTCCTGGCGACTCCATTGCTCACATTATACACATGTTAATTGCGTAATTACGGTTGATGGTGGGAGGTGGTTTGTAGCTGTAGAAACATGGGCTGTGTCTAGAAGGGGCTTTCCTTTGTCTCCAAGGAACCACATTCTGGTTCTTCATGGAGCCCCGAAGTGTTGGGACCGGCTGACTGCTTCAGAATGAAGGTATGGCGTCTGCTGCCAGGGTAGTGGACATTCACCAACATGATGTACTGGGCATGCTCACACACCAACTGTACATTAATGGAGCGAGAGTTCTTTCAGTTCCTGTACCTCTCCCCGTTGACATGGGGGCCCCTCAGAGCAACCTACACCATCAGGAATGTGACTATCCTGACAAAGCTACGGGATCTCTCATCCTGCTTCTCTCTGCTGAGGAAGAAAATGATGACATAGGTGCTCACCCTCACCTCCCAGAATTATCAATGGACAACACATAGGCCTAGTAACTACAGGTCAGTTGATTTAAGATCTGTGGTGAGGAAGGTTATAGAAATAATCGGGGATAACAGCAGTCTTTTGGAGAGGTCTGAGTTAATTAAGGATAGCCAGCTTAGATTTACAAAAGGAAAGTCATGCTTGCCAAATCAAATTGATATTTTTGATGATGTAACAGAGAAGGTTGATGAAGGGAATTAGAATTAGAATTAGAACATTACAGCGCAGTACAGGCCCTTCGGCCCTCGATGTTGCGCCGACCTGTGAAACCATCTGACCTACACTATTCCATTTCCATCCATATGCCTATCCAATGACCACTTAAATGCCCTTAAAGTTGGCGAATGTGCTGGATGTTGTCTATATTAGTTTGAAGAATGTGTTTGCTAAAGTACCATATAAAAGGTAAATTACCAACATCGAGTCTCATGGAATGGGAGGGTCAGTGTACAATTGAATAAAAAAGATGGATAATGTGCAGAAAACAGTGTGCCATAGTAAATGGCTGCTTTTCATACTGGAGGATGTTGGACAGTGGGTGTTTCCCCAGGGTCAGTGCCAGGGCCACTGTTTTATTTTGCTGTGTATAAATGACTTGGATCTTGGAGTACCCAGTGGAACTTCAAAATCTGTCTCTGATACCAAGGTTGGAGCAGTGGCAAACAGTGAGGATGTTCAGAACCACCTGTGACAGGACACAGATACTGAGTAGAATGAGCAGACAAGTGGCAGATGGAAGTGTGAGACAAGTGTGAGGTGATGTATTTTGACAGAAGGGATAGGAAGATCATATAGACTTAATAGCACAGTTGGACACAGTGTGCAGGAACAGAGAGATCTGTGGGTGCATGTGTATCCATCTTTAAAGGTGACAGGACATATTGAGAGAGTGGTTAGTAAAACACATATAATCTTACATTTCATAAATAGAGGTATTGAGTACAAACGGAGAGAAGTTATGATGAATGTTTAAAAGTCTCTGGTTAGGTCTCAGCTGGACTATTGTGTCCAATTCTGGTCACCATATTTCAGAAAGATTGTGAAGGTCCTTGAAATGATGCAGAGGGGTTTTAGCAGAATGGTTCCAGGGATGGAGGATTTTAGTTACAAGGTTAGGTTACAAGATTATGACAAATTTAGGTGATTTAGACAAGATAAAAACGTTTCCTATTAACTGATGGAAGAAGGACGAGGGGACACAGATTGAAGGTTTTGGACAAGAGATGCAAGGGGAGTAAGTGGAAAAAATGTTTTTATGCAGCATGTGTTAATGATCTGGAACTCACTGCCCACTAGTGTGGTGGACGCGGAGAAAATCAATGATTTTATAAGAAAGCTGATGGGCACTTGAAGGAAATTGATTTGCTACAGGTATTGGGACATTGGAGCACTGGGACTGATTGGATTGCTCTATGGAGAGCCAGCATGGACATGATGGACAGAACAACCTCCTTCAGTGCCATAAGTGACTGCATCACCCTCTATGACTCTACGTTGGATATGTCACCCGCTCCTGCTTGGAAAGATCCGATACATAGAAGTTCAATGAAACTGTGACATTAACAGCCACTGACCGCTCTGTCCTCACTCTGTTGTGAGGCTCCAGGTCGTGTTGCAGGAGGTGACACAAGTCTGTGACCACCTACTTATTGAATCAGAGTCACCTCACAAACTGCTCCTGGGTTAGGTGTAGGTAGGAAAGTGATCTGGGAAAACCCGGGTGAATAGGGCAGAGCACCCTCTTTCCAGAGCTTCCCATCTCTGCAGCCTCTACTCCATTAGTTGGTCATGTTACAGACCCAGAGACATAGGAACAACAGTCCCCATACCTCGTACAGACTTGGATCACCAAATCCTCTGTCCTCCATGAATGTCTGCAGCAGCTCACAACACAACCTCCAGAAAACCATCCACAACACTTTCACTAAATTTACAGTAGCAGAAGTAGGTCAAAAGCCCCTCACCTGTAAGTTAAATGCCTGATGTTTTTAAATAAAGCTCGAGGGGGTTCATCGTGCTGCTGAATGTATGTTCAGCTGAGAGTGACTAACACAGGTGGTCAGTGGACAAGCACAGACCAAGTTACAAAGACGTACATCAAAGCTGCTGGAATGGCTGATTGATGTCACTTCAAACTCCTCCTCACACTACCAGCACCTGCTTGGGAAACTGGGTCTAGAGCCCAGACCAGGCTGGAGCACTGGAAGTGACAAGCAGCTCAGCTCATACCATTTTATGGATCCAAGCGGCCATGTCTTTGGGCCCAGTGGCTTTATAAAGCTGAAAGCTGAAAATTGTGGCCAGATAAACCTACAGAGGGCAAGTAAAGGTAACAGAAAAGACTAGAAGGCCAAAAGGAATATGGGAATGGTCAGGGGAATGGGACTAATTCGAGGGGTAAGGTCATGGAGGGACTCAAACACAAGAATGAGAATATTAAAATTAAGGTGCTTCCAGACCAGGAGCCAATGTAGATCCGGGTGATGGATGATCGGGATGTGGTGTGAGTTAGGATACAGGCAGCAGAATTCTGGATGGGCTGTGGTTTATGGAGGTTTATAACTGGGAGGGTGACCAGGATAGAATTGGAATAGTCAAGTGTGGATTTAACAATGACATGGATGATGGTTTATGCAGCAAATGGGCTGAGGCAGAGGTGGAGATGGGTGACATTACAGAGGTGGTAGTCGGCAGATGTGGTGATGGAGAGAATATGGAGATGAACTCAGCTCAGGTTTAAAAGACGACAGAGTTTGTAAACCATCTGGTGCAGCCACAGTCATTGGCCAGTGAGTGGTACGGGTTCACAAATAGGGGATGGAGTTTCTGGAGACCAATGTCACTGGCTTCAGTCTTCGAAAAAAATTAAATTCCAGATCAGTATTTCCGTGAAACAGGGTTTACATATCTCATCGCTGGAGCTAGAGTCTTACCTGGGCAGCAAGAGAAGCAAAGATGAGAGAGCAATTTACACAAACCCTAATACAGTTAGCAATGGTTGATAAAGGTAATAGAACATAGATGATAGAACATAGAACATTACAGCGCAGTACAGGCCCTTCAGCCCTCGATGTTGCGCCGACCTGTGAAACCTTCTGACCTACACTGTTCCATTTTCATCCATATGTCTATCCAATGACCACTTAAATGCCCTTAAAGTTGGCGAGTCTACTACTGCTGCAGGCAGGGCGTTCCACGCCCCTACTACGCTCTTTGTAAAGAAACTACCTCTGACATCTGTCCTATATCTATCACCCCTCAACTTAAAGCTATGTCCCCTCGTGTTTGACATCACCATCCGAGGAAAAAGGCTCTCACTATCCACCCTGTCCAACCCTCTGATTATCTTATATGTCTCTATTAAGTCACCTCTTCTCCTCCTTCTCTCTAACGAAAACAACCTCAAGTCCCTCAGCCTTTCCTCGTAAGACCTTCCCTCCATACCAGGCAACATCCTAGTAAATCTCCTCTGCACCTTTTCCAAAGCTTCCACATCCTTCCTATAATGCGGTGACCATAACTGCACGCAGTACTCCAGGTGCGGTCTCACCAGAGTTCTGTACAGCTGCAGCATGACCTCGTGGCTCCTAAACTCGATCCCCCTACTAATAAAAGCTAACACACTTGCCAAAGACTTGCAGGTTGATAAGTTAATTGGCCTTTATAAATTGCCCCTAGTAGAGGTAGGTGGTAGGGAAATATAGGGACAGGTGGGGATGTGGTAGGAATATGGGATAAGGGTAGGATTAGTATAAATGGGTGGTTGATGGTCGGCACAGACTCGGTGGGCCGAAGGGCCTGTTTCAGTGCTGTATCTCTATACTAAACTAAACTAAACACCATATGCCTTCTTAACAGCTCTATTAACCTGGTGGCAACTTTCAGGGATTTATGTACCTGGACACCAAGATCTCTCTGCTCCTCTACACTACCAAGAATCTTCCCATTAGCCCAGTATTCTGCAATCCTGTTACTCCTTCCGAAGTGAATCACCTCACACTTTTCCGCATTAAACTCCATTTGCCATCTCTCAGCCCAGCTCTGCAGCCTATCTATGTCCCTCTGTAACCTACAACATCCTTCGGCACTATATAATAGCTGGAGATAGATGTTTATAAGGGATACCAAAAGCAACAAGGTCAGAGTAAATGACATGTACAGTAATGCAGTTGAAAATGGTTTATCAAATGAAGAGTTGGATATAGAGACTTATCAGGAACACCAACAATAGCGAGGACTGGGATAGTAAATGTATTGAATAATCCTCAGTGCATGATAGATGCTAGATTCTCATGGTAGCTGATCAAAATAAGTAGAAAGAATGTAAAGATGCCAGGATAAACACCTGCCCATTGTTGTAACATTTCAATCTATTGTTCTCATATTCTGATCTATCCTCTCCCTCTCTCTGGCGCCGCTGATCCCCGTTAGTGCCGGAGACGATGCTCCCAATGACACTATGGGAGAACACATTGAATGGAGTCCCTTATTAATAGAAGAGGTAAACCCTCCCGTGACACAATTAGGGTCCATAGAGACTGGCATTAATTAGTCACTGAACAAACAAGTTCAGTAAACCCCTTTCAATCCAACACTTATTGTGTTGCAATAAACTGGAACATTTACCCAGTCAGGATGGGGTTTTCTGAGAGAAGGGATGGTAGAAATAGCAGAGGCACTGGCCAGAAACTTCCAATCCTCCTTGGATGTAGGTGTGATGACAGAGGACTGGAGGATTGTAAATGTTACACCCTGTTTAAAAAAGGAGAGATGGTGTAAACCCTGTAATTACTGATCAGTCAGACTTGTGTCTGGGGAAGTTTCGAGGAGAAAAATATTTGTTGCTGAGAAAAACAGTGGGTAGTAACTAGTTAGCAACTTGTATATGCTAATGACAAATGATGACTGGCAAACTTCAACAACAACAACAACAATTTATATTTATATAGTGACTTTAACGTTACAAAGCATCCTAAGGTGCTTTACATGAGTATTATGAAACAAAGTATGACACTGAGACACAACAGGAGATATTCGGTCAGATGACCAACAGCTTGGTCAAAGTGGTAGGTTTTAAGGAGTGTCTTAAAGGAGGAAAGCAAAGTGCAGAGGTGTAGGGAGGATATTACAGAGCATGGGGCCCCGGCAGCTGAAGGAACGGCCACCAGTGGTGCAGTGAATAAAATCAGGGATGCACAAGAGGCCAGAATTAGAGGAGCACAGATATCTCGGTGGGTTGTGCAACTGGAGGAGGTTACAGAGATAGGGAGGGGTGAGAAAATGGAGGTGAGAACATGATCTGAAAACAAGGATCAGAATTTTAACATCAACACATTGCTGGGCTTGAAGCCAATGTCGGTCAGTGATAGATGAACGGGACTTGGTGTGAACTAAGACATGGGCCGCAGAGTTTTGGATGACCTCAAGCTTACAGAGAGTAGAATGTGAGAGATCAGCCAGGAGTGAGTTGGAATAATCACATCGAGAGGTGACGAAGGCATGATTGAGGTTTTAGCAGCAGATGGGCTGAGACAGGGGTGAAGTGAGGCGATGAACTGAGGTGGAAATAGGAAAGGTACGCTTGGAAAATCCGGGGTGGGTAGGACAGAGCCCCATCCTCCTCTCTCTTTACAGAGCTTCCCCTCTCTGCAGCCTCTGCTCTATTTGTTGGTCATTTTACAGACCCAAAGACACTGTAACTACAGTTCCCATACCTCGTCCACATTTGGGTCACCAAATCCGCTGCCCTCCCTGAACGTCTGCAGCAGCTCACAACACAATCTCCAGAAAACCATCCACAGCACCTCCACTAACTTTACAATAGCAGAAGTATGTCAGAAGTCCCTCACCTGTAAGTTGGATGCCTGGTAATTTTAAATAACACTGGAGGAGGTTCCTCGTGCTGCTGAATGTACATTCAGCTGAGAGTGACTAACACAGGCGGTCAGTGGACATGCACAGACCAAGTTTCAAAGATGTACGTCACAGCTGCTGGAATGGCTGATTGACACCATATTCAGACCCCTCCTCACTCTGCAGACACACACCCGTTACACCCACGCTCGCACCCCGGCCAGCCTGGGTGTCCTGTACAATGCGCTGGATGTGACCGGCAGTGCAGCTCACACCATTTTATGGATCCAAACTTCCACATCACCAGTGGAACTGGAGAGATGAAATGTGTGGTCAGGGAGAGAGACTAAGGGAAAGAAATGGACTATAAAAAGGAAAGTAGCAAAAGACTTTCAGATAAACAAGCTTCAGGAATATTGGAAATGGACAGGGGATTGGGACAATCAGAAGGGTGTGGGCATGGAGGGATTTGATCACACGTGTGAGAATATTAAAACGGAGGTGTTACTGGACCAAGAGCCAATGTAGGTCACTGAGCACAGGGATGCTGGGTGAACAGAATGTAGTGTAAATTAGAAGATGGCAGCAGAGTTTTGGATGACCACAAGGTTACAGAGAGTAGAATGTGGGAGACCATCCTGGCGTGTGTTGGAATAGTCAAATCTCGAGGTAACAAAGGCAGGGATGAGGGTTTCAGCAGCAGATGAGCTGATGTGACCACTCTCTCCCCCTCACTCTCTCCCTTTTTCTGTTTCTCTCTCTGTCGACTTCACTTGCTCTGACCCTCTTAGGATCTGATATCTTTCTATAAGTCGCATTTTACTCTTCTAAACTCCAGCTGATGTAAGCCTAGCCTCTGCAGCCTTTCCTCATAAGACAGCACACCCATTCCAGGTATTAGTCTAGTAATCCTTCTCTGAACTGCGTCCAACGCATTTACATCCTTCCTTAAATAAGGTGGCCAGTACTGTACACAATACTTCAGATGCAGTTTCTTCAATGCCTGTACAACTGAAACATAGCCTCTCTACCTTTGCATTCAACTGCTCTCCCAATAAGCAGTTCTATTAGCTTTCCTAAACACTTGCTGAACCTTCATGCTAACATTTGTGATTCATGAACTAGGACACCCAGATCCCTTTGCATCCCAGAGCTTTGCAGTCTCTCACCATTCAGATATTGTGTTTATTTTTTTTTAATTCTTCCTGCCAATGTGGGCAATTTCACATTTCCCCCTATTATACCCCATTTGTCAGATCTTTTCCCTCTCACTTAACCTATCTACATCCCTTTTTACCCTCCTTATGTCCTCTGCACAACGTACCTTCCGACCTATCTTTGTGTCATCAGCAAATTTAGCAAACATACCTTTGGACCCTTCATCCAAGTCATTTATATAAATTGTAAAAGGTTGATGTCGCAGCACGGATCCCTGTGGCAACCATTCATTACATCTTGCCAACCAGACAATTACCAATTCATGCCTACTCTCTGTTTCCTCTTAGCTAGCCGATCTTCTATCCATGCCAATATGTTACCCCCTATACCACGGCTATTATATTTCATAATAACCTTTGATGTGGCACATTATCAAATGTCTTATGGTAACCTAAGAACAGTAAATCCACTGGTTCGCCTTTATCCACAGCGCATGTTATTTCAACAAAGAGTTCCAATAAATTGGTTAAACATGATTTCCCTTTCACCAAACTATGTTGACTTTGCCTGATCACGTTGAATTTCTCTACGTGCGCTGCTATAACGTCTTTTATAATAGGTTGTAACGTTTGATCCATAGCCAGAAAGCCTTTCTCACCTGTTACAGGTCATATGTGGTGTACCGCAAGGATCTGTTTTGGGGCCACTGCTGTTTGTCATTTTTATAAATGACCTGGAAGAGGGTGTAGAAGGGTGGGTTAGTAAATTTGCGGATGACACTAAGGTCGGTGGAGTTGTGGATAGTGCCGAAGGATGTTGTCGGGTTCAGAGGGACATAGATAGGCTGCAGAGCTGGGCTGAGAGATGGCAACTGGAGTTTAATGCGGCAAAGTGCGAGGTGATTCACTTTGGAAGGAGTAACAGGAATGCAGAGTACTGGGCTAATGGGAAGATTCTTGGTAGTGTAGATGAACAGAGAGATCTTGGTGTCCAGGTGCATAAATCCCTGAAGGTTGCTACCCAGTTAATAGGGCTGTTAAGAAGGCATATGGTGTGTTAGCTTTTATTACTAGGGGGATCGAGTTTCGGAGCCACGAGGTCATGCTGCAGCTGTACAAAACTCTGGTGAGACCGCACCTGGAGTATTGCGTGCAGTTCTGGTCACCACATTATAGGAAGGATGTGGAAGCTATGGAAAGGGTGCAGAGGAGATTTACTAGGCTGTTGCCTGGTATGGAGGGAAGGTCTTCCGAGGAAACGTTGAGGGACTTGAGGTTGTTTTCGTTGGAGAGAAGGAGGAGGAGAGGTGACTTAATAGAGACATATAAGATAATCAGAGGGTTAGATAGGGTGGATAGTGAAAGTCTTTTTCCTCGGATGGTGATGGCAAACACGAGGGGACATAGCTTTAAGTTGAGGGGTGATAGATATAGGACAGATGTCAGAGGTCGTTTCTTTACTCAGAGAGTAGTAGGGGCGTGGAACGCCCTGCCTGGAACAGTAGTAGACTCGCCAACTTTAAGGGCATTTAAGTGGTCATTTGATAGACATATGAATGAAAATGGAATAGTGTAGGTCAGATGGTTTCACAGGTCGGCGCAACATCGAGGGCCGAAGGGCCTGTACTCCGCTGTAATGTTCTAATATGTCTACTGTTTCTAATCTGAAGTTGTGCTATATTTGAACTGTCATTAGTGAATTTGCTGCTTGTGAACCTTCTCCCTCCTTTTGGTTAATCTGTGACCGTTGATAAGCTCTTACAGTCGTGCAGGAGAGGGATAACAGAGATCTGGATCACAGGCTTAGTTTACTTGGTTTGTGAGAAATGACAAACTCAGCTAAGCGATCATTACTGGGAATGTGTAGGAGATTTGGAGACAGGGAGAGATTACAATCTGTCAAATACCTGTGGTTATTGCGAAGTCTGGGTATGAATTGTGACAGAGAGCTGGAGAGAGAGAATGTGCACTCAAAGACATGTGATCAGCATCGGGTCTGGCTCAGAAATCTCAAAGATGATGTCTTAGGCAAATTTGGAGATTCTACTCTGTATTGCAATATCTAATTCATTTCGATATCGCAAAAACGCATTGGTCCCAACATTGACCTTTGGGGGACACCCACTGTCTACCATCCTCCACACTTAAAAACAACAATTTATTACAACTCACTGTTTCCTGTCCTTAATTCAATTTGACAATGATCCTCTTATTCCATGAGCCTCAATTTTACTAACCAGCCTTTTATGTGGTACCTTATTAAACATTTTCTTAAGATACATAGACACAACATCCACGACATTCCCTTCATCAACCGTCTCTGTTACTTCATCAAAACCTTCAACTACGTGAGTGAAGTATGATCTGCCTTTACTCGAGTGTGTACGAGATGGGTTTCTGGAGAAGTGCATTGAAGGACTAACTAATCGGGCTATTTTATGTAACGAGAAAGCATTAGTTAATAACATTGCTGTAAAGCAGCTTTTGGGAAATAATGACCATATTATGATAAAATTTCACATTCTATTTGAATTTGATAATTCTGAAACTGGGGTGTTCAATTTGAACAAGGGGAACTATGAAGGTACGAAGGGCAAATTGGCAATTTAGTGTTGGTAAAGAGGTAGTACTTGAAATGTTAACTGGATTGAAGTTTGATAAATCCCTCGACCAGGTGAGTTGCATCCCAGAGTGTTGAAGGAGGTGGCAATAGAGATGATGGATGTTTTGGGTGGCATCTTTCAAACTTCCATAGATTCTGTAAGAGATCCGAAAGACTGGAAAGTAGCTAATGTAAACTCACTATTTAAGAAGGGTGGGAGAGGGAGAATGAGAACCACAGACCTGTTAGTTTAACGTCAGTAATAGGAAAAATGTTAGAATCTATTGTAAAGGATGTGATCACTGGACATCTAGAAAATAATGGTAAAATTGGCGGAGTGAACATGGATTTATGAAAGAGGCATCATGTGTAACAAATCTGCTGAAGTTTTTTGAGGATGTTGCAACATTACTAAAGGAGAACCAGTGGATGTGGTGTATTTGGATTTACAGAAGGCTTTTGATAAGGTCTCACACAGGAGGTTAGTAAACAAAATTACAGCACATGGGATTGGGGTAAAATATTGGTATGGATTGAGAATTGGTTAACAGACAGAAAATAGAGAGTAGGAATAAACGGGTCATTCTCAGGATGGCAGGCTCTTATGAGTGGGGGTACCACAAGGATCAGCACAAGGGCCACAGCTGTTCACAATCTATATAAATTATTTGAATGTGGTGACCAAATGTAATATTTACAAGTTTGCTGATGATACAAAACGAGGTGGGAAAGTAGGTTGTGAAGAGGATGCAAGGAGGCTTCAAGTGGATTTGGACAGGCTAAGTGAATGGGCAAGAACATGGCAGCTGGAATATAATATGAATAAGTATCAAGTGCTCCACTCCGGTAAAACAAAAACAGAAAAACAGAATATTTTTTGACGGGTGAGAGGATGGGAAGTGTTGATTTCCAAAGGGATATGGGTGTCTTTGTTCATGAGTCACTGAAAGTGAGTATGCAGGTGCACCGATCAATGTGGAAGGCAAATGGTATGTTGGCCTCCATCTCAAGGGGTTTTTTAGTACAGGAGTAATGATATCTGGCTGCAATTGTATTCAACTTTGGTGAGACCACACCTGGAATATTGTGCACAGTCTTGGTCTCCTTGTCCAAAGAAGGATATATTTGCCATACATGGCGTGCAACGGAGGTTAGGCAGACTATCCCTGTGATGGCAGGATTGTCGTACGAGGAGAGATTGAGAAACTGGGTCTGCATTCTCCCGAGTTTCAAAAAATGAGAAGTGATCTCATACAAAATTCTTACAGGGGGTGACGGGGTGGATGCAGATCGGATGTTTCCCCTGGCTGGTGAGTCTTGAACCAGGGGACATAATCTCAGAATAATGGGTAAACAATTTAAGACTGAGATGAAGAAGAATTTCTTCACTCAGAGGGAGGTAAATCTTTGGAATTCACTGCCACAGAGGCTGTGGAAGATCAACACTGAGCATGTTCAAGACTGAAATCAATGGATTTCAGGAGACAAATGACATCAACGGATGCAGGGATAGCACGGGAAAGTGACGTTGAGGTAGATGATCAGACATGATCTAATTGAATAACGGAGCAAGCTCGATGGGCTGATTGGCCTACTCCTGCTCCTGTCTTCCTACAAATACGTGCTTGCTATCCTTCATTAACTCAAACCGCTCCAAGTTTCTGTTATTTCTTCTCTAATTATTGTTTGAAATACATTATCCACTACTGATGTCAAACTAAATGGTCTGTATTTGCTGGGACTGTGCTCACAACATCATTAAGAAGATGCACATTTAAGGTAATTGGCAAAGAACCAGAGGCAAAATGAAGATAATTTTCTTGCACAGTGTGTTGTCAAATTTAGAGCCCCCGGTTATCTGGAAACATACAGGGTAAGATAAATCAGAATAAAGGAAGCTTATGACAGTCACAAAAAAACAATACTTTAGAAAGCCGAGAGGAGTAAAGAAAGTGCAGGGGTGAAGTAAAAAAGGTAATTAGAAAAGTAAAGAGAGGACGTCAACAAATATTGGCAGGTAGAATCAAGGAAAACCCAGTACATTAGGAATAAAAGAATAACTAAGAAAGGGGAGGGCATATCAGAGATGTACAAGGTAGTTTATGCGTGGATGCAGAAGATGTGGGCAGGGTTCTTACTGAGTCTCTGTCTTCACAAAGGAGAGAGATGATGCAGACATTATAGTTAAAGAGGAGGACTGTGAAATATTAGATATGATAAGCATAATGAGAGAGGAAGTACTAGAGGGTCTGACATCCTTGAAAGTGGATAAATCGCCAGGACCAGATGAATTGTATCCCAGGCTATTAAAGGAAGCCAGGGAGGAAATAGCAGATGCTCCGAAGATCATCTTCAGATTCTCACTAGATACAGTAGAGGCACCAGACCATTGGAGGTCTGTGAACGTAGTACCAATGTTTTAAAATGGTGCCAAGGATAAGCCAAATAATTATAGGCGTTTCAGTCTGAGCTCAAGGCCTGCTACCCGACCCAAACCGGACAAGACCCGACGACATATGTCGGGTTCGGGATGGATCGGATCGCTCTTCCGGATCCGGCTTTCGGACTCGGGTTGGGTCGGACACACACAGTACTACATTTGGATCGGCTGTGAGGAAAAGGGAAGTTGAGTAAGTAAGCATCAACATTTGAAAAGCCTGCCTGAGCTGGGAGTCTGGGACGTCAAGGAGGGAAACGTGCATCTTGACTCCACAGACTCTGAGTCTGCGCAGTGAGCATGTGAGTACCTCTATGATGTCACCGCGCTCATGATGCAGCTTCCTTCCATTCCATCCAAAAGTGCTAAGTACAGTGAGTGCAATATGGTCGGGTCAGGCTCGGGCCGGCTCGGACTCGGGTCCGATGTTGTTCTGTCGGGTTCGGTCGGGTTTTATTTCCAGACCCGAGCAGGCCTTTAGTCGGATATCGGTGGGCAAATTATTAGAATCAATTCTCAGAGCTACGATAAACTGTCACTTAGAAAGGCAAAGATTAATCTGGGATAGTCAGCATGGATTTGTTAATGGAAGGTCTTGCCTTACTCACATAATTAAGTTTTGTGAGGAAGTAGCAAGAAGGATTGATAAAGGTAGTGCAATGGATGTGGTCTACATGGATTTTAGTAAGGTCCCACGTGGCAGACTCTTCAGAAAAGTAAAAGCTTATGAGATACAGGGGAATGTGTCAAGTTGGATCCAAAATTGGATCAATGTCAGGAAACAAAAGGTAATGGTCGACAGATGTTTTTTTGCGAATGGAAAGCGGTCTCTAGTGGCGTTCCACAGGTCTCAGTGTTGGGTCCCTTGCAATTTGTGATGTATATTAATGATTTGGACTTAAATCCGGGAGGTATGATTGGAAAATTTGCTGATGACACAAAAATTGGTCATGTAGTTGATAGTGAAGAGGATAGCTGTAGACTCCAAAATGATATCAATGGTTTAAATGGTTTGGTTGAGTGGATGGAAAAATGGCAAATGAAAGTCAATCTGGGGAACTGTGAGGTAATGCATTAGGGAAGGGCAAATAAAGCGAGGGAATACACAACAGACAGGAGGATATTGAAAGGTGCAGAAGATGTTAGAGATTTTGGAGTTTATGTCCACAGGTCCTGGAAGGTGGCAGGACAGGTAGACAGAGAGGTGAAGAAGGCATATGGAATGCTTTCCTCTACTGGCCGATATATAGAATACAAAAGTAGGGATGTAATGCTGGAATTGTATAAAACACTGGTTAGGCCACAGCTGGAGTATTGTGTACTGTTCTGCTAAGATTGTTTTCTTTAGAACAAAGGAGACTGAGGGGTGACTTGATTAAGGTGTACAAAATTATAAGGCGCCCAGGTAGAGTAGTCAGGAAGGACCTGTTTCCCCTAGCAGAGAGGTCAATTACCAGGGGGCACAGTTTTAAAGTGATTGGTAGACGGATCAGAGGGGACATGAGGAAAAACCTTTTCACCCAGAGGGTGGTGGGTGTCTGAAACTCAATGCCAGGAACGGTGATGGAGCCAGAAGCCATCAATTATTTTAAAATTTACCTGGACCTACACCTGAGGTGCTGCAACTGGCAAGGCCATGGACCAGCGGATGGAAGATGGGATTAGATTGGGTGACTAGTTTTTTCAGCCAGCAGAGACACGATGGGCTGAATAACCTTATTCTGTGCCGTAACCTTTCCATGGATATTTGGGCCTGTCGTTCTATGGTTGTGATCTGGATTTGACAGCCTGAAATCATGGTGGAATCAGATTCAATGATATCTTTCAAAAGGGAATTTAACAAAAACTTGACAAGGAAAAAAAACAATCGGAGTCTGGGGAAAGAGGAGGGAGTAGAACTAATTAGATATCTCTTTCAAAGAGACAGCACTGACACAACGGACCGAATAGCCTTCTTCTGTGCTGCATCAATCTCTGATTATATGAACAAGAGACACAAAGAGAGAGAGGGAGAAAGGGTGAAAGAGGGGAAGAAAAATAGATACAGAGTGGAAGAGAAGTTTGTACCAGTTTTCAGGGGTAGGGATTGTGATTCGTGATCTGCCCGTGCCCGTTCCTGTGGAGGCAGGTGACACACAAGCTTCCTGCTGTCTCCTCATTTTCATGAATTCTACGTGCTGCCCAGGGTGACCCGCACTGCTGTCTATCTGCAAGCTTAACAGGGACCTAACTGTGTGTGAGTCTGGCACGTGCTTCAGCCAGGATTCAGCTCTTAAAGCTAGTCTGTCCCTCTTAAAGGGAAGCTGTACTGAATCACAGGAAGCTGCTGCTGACTGTGAATGCTGCAGTTGGAGACGAGGTAAATGGAATACAAGGACAGAAAGAGGGCTCTGCTGTTCACAGCTGTGGTGCTGGAGGCCTTAGTCATGGAGGGTGACCGTAGGAGAGAGGTCATGTTTCTGTGGGGTGGGGCGGAGACCCTTAAGGAACGTCTTCCGAAGCGAATGGGAGCAGGTGGCCAGGGAGGTCAATGCAAGAGGTCTGGCCCCGAGGACCTGGCAGCAGAGCCAGAAGAAGTTTAATGAGCTCACACTGTTGGTCAATGTCAGTGAATTCGTCTCCACATGGCATCTCATACACTCAACGCCACCAACCTCTCACACTGCTCAATGTACCGCCCCCCCCCCCCTCACCCCCCGCCCACATCACTTCGTTTCAAAGACGTATAGCAAAGCTGCTGGAATGGCTGATTGGTGTCAGATCAGATCCCTCTGCACACTACCAGCACATACTTGGTGAACAGGGACAAGAGCCCTGTCCAGGCCTGGAGCACAGGAAGTGACCGGCAGCTCAGCTCATACCATTTCATGGATCCTTGAAGGCAGGAATATGGGAATGGACAGGGCAATGAGACTAATTGAGGGTGAGGTTCAAACACATGAATGAAAATATTAAATTTAAGGTGCTGCCGGTCCCAGAGCTAATGTAGATCAGTGAGCACAGGGGTGATGTGTGATCAGGATTTGGGGTGATGGGTGATCAGGATTTGATGTGAATTAGTTTACAGGCAGCAGGTTCTAGATGGGCTGTGCTTTATCGAGGTTTATAACTGGGAGGGTGACCAGGATATAATTGGAATAGTCAAGAGTGGATTTAACAGATTTAAAGATTGGTCAAGACAAATGTAGGTCCCTTACCGTCAGAAACAGGGGAATTAATTATGGGGAACAAAGAAATGGCTGACCAACTAAATGCACACTTTGGTTCTGTCTACACAAAGGAGAATACAAATATCATATCAGAAATGTTGGGGAACACCGGGTTTAGTGAGAGAGAGAGTAACTTAAGGAAATCTGTATTAGTAGAGAAATGGTGTTGGAGAAATTGATGGTATTGAAGGCCGATAAATTCCCAGGGCCTGATAATCTACATCCCAGAGTACTGAAGGAAGCGGTCCCAGAAATAATGGATGTATTGGTGGTCATCTTCCAAGATTCTATAGATTCTGGAACATTTCCTGCAGATTGGAGGGTAGCTAACGTAACCCCAGGGAGGTTGAGAGAAAGCAGGGAATTATAGACCAGTCAACCTGACGTCGGTAGTGGGGAAAGTTCTAGAGTCCATTATCAACGATTTTATAGCAGAGCACTTGTAGAAAAGTGGTAGAATCGGACAGAGTCAGCATGGATTTACGAAACGGAAATCATGCTTGACACAGTGGCGGCACAGTGGCACAGTGGTTAGCACCGCAGCCTCACAGCTCCAGGGACCCGGGTTCGATTCCAGGTACTGCCTGTGTGGAGTTTGCAAGTTCTCCCTGTGTCTGCGTGGGTTTTCTCCGGGTGCTCCGGTTTCCTCCCACAAGCCAAAAAAGACTTGCAGGTTGATAGGTAAATTGGCCATTATAAATTGTCACTCGTGTAGGTAGGTGGTAGGGAAATATAGAGACAGGTGGGGATGTTTGGTAGGAATATGGGATTAGTGTAGGATTAGTATAAATGGGTGGTTGATGTTCGGCACAGACTCGGTGGGCCGAAGGGCCTGTTTCAGTGCTGTATCTCTAATCTAAAAAAATCTAAATCTACAAGAATTCTTCGAGGATGTAGCCAGTAGAGTTGATGAGGGGGAGCCAGTGGATGTGGTTTATTTGGACTTTCAGAAGGCTTTCGTCAAAGTCCCACATAAGAGATTAGCCTGTAAAATTAAAGCACATGAGATTGGTGCTAGTGTATTGTGATAGATAGAAAATTGATTAGCAGACAGGAAACCCGAGAGGAGGAATAAATGGGTCTTTTTTTCCCGAATGGCAGGCAGTGACGAGTTGGGTACCACAGGGATCGGTGCTAGGACCCCAGTTATTCACAATATATATTACTGATTTCGATGAGGGAAATAAATGTAATAGCTCCAAATTTGCAGAAGACACAAAACTGAGTGGGATGGTAAGTTGTGAGGAGGATGAAGAGAGGCTTCAGGACGATTTGGACAATTTGAGTGAGTGGGCTAATGCATGGCAGATGCAGTACAATGTGGATAAATGTGAGGTTATCCACTTTGGGAGCAAAAACAGGAAGGCAGATTATTATCTGAATGGCTATAAACTGAGAGAGGGGAATATGCAAGGAGAGCTGGGTGTACTTGTACACCAGTCACTGAAGGTAAGCATGCAGGTGCAAAGGACAGTAAAGAAGGCAAATGGTACGTTGGCCTTCACAGCGAGAGGATTCGAGTACAGGTGCAGGGATGCAATTATACAGGGCTTTGGTGAGGCCACACGTGGAATATTGTGTGCTGCTTTGGTCTCCTTATCTAAGGAAGGATGTTCTTGCTGTAGGCTTACCAGATTGATTCCCTGGATGGCGGGACTGACGTATGAGTAGAGATTGAGTCGTTTTGGATTATGTTCGCTGGAGTTCAGAAGAATGATGCGGGGATCTCATAGGAACCTATAAAATTCTAACTGGACTTGACAAAGCAGATACAGGAAGGATGTCCCCGATGGTGGGGGAGTCCAGAACCAGGGGTCATAGTCAAAGGATATGAAGTAAACCTTTCAGGACTGAGATGCGAAATTCCTACACCCAGAGAGTGATGAGCCTGTGGAATTCGCTACCACAGGAAGCAGTTGAGGACAAAATATTGCATGTTTTCAAGAAGCAGTTAGATATAGCTCTTAGGATGAAAGGGATCAAAGGATATGGGGGGAAAGTGGGAACAAGTCATTGAGTTGGATGATCAGCCATGATCATAATGAATGGCTGGGCAGGCTCGAAGGGCCGAATGGCTTATTCCTGCTCCTATTTTCTATGTGTGTTTCTATGTGTTTCTATCTGTGTTAACAAGGGCACAGATGAGGATTTATGTATCAGATGAGCTGAGGCAGACAGGTGATATTACAGAGCTGGTAGTCGGCAGGGTTTGTTCCTGGAGAGATTAAGGGGTCAGAACTCAGCTCAGGGTTACATAGAACGCAGAGGATGCAAACTGTCTGTTTGAACCTCAGATATTAGCCAGTTAGGGGAACGTGTTCAAGGATATGGACAGAATTTCCTATGGAGACTGATGGCACGAGCTCCACTCTTCCCAAAATTTAAATTGAAAGAACATTATTTCAGTGAAACAGAGTTAACAGATCACTTAGCGGGAAATAGGGACTTAGCAGGGGCAGCAACAGCAGAAAAGATGGTAGAGTAACTTACATGAACTCTAATACAAGTAGCAATGGTTTATAGATCTCATAGCCGGAGATAGAGTTTTGCCAGGGTTAACAAATGCAGCAAGGAGGGCAGAGTAAATGACAAGAACATTAATGTTGCTGAACTTAGTTTATAACATTCATAGCTAGATGGAGAGACTTACCAGGGACACCGATAATAGTAAGGATAGGATAGTAAAAGTGTTGCATAATCTTCAATGCGAGAAAAATCCGATAGTCTAATGAGAACCGACCGTAATTTGCAGAAAGAGAGTCAAACTCCCAGATGAAACTCCTGCCCATTGTTGTAACATTCCAGTCAATTGTTCTGAGATTCTGAACCATTGTTGTAACATTCCAGTCAATTGTTCTCAGATTCTGATCCATTGTTGTAACATTTCAATCTATTGTTCTCAGATTCTGATCTATCATCTCCCTCTCTCTGGAGCTATTGATCCCTGTTAGTGCCGGGGCTGATGCTCCCGCTAACACTATGGAATAACACATTGAAAGCAGTCCCTTATTAATAGAAGAGGGAAACCCTCCAGTGGCACAATTAGAGTCCATGGAGACTGACATTAATTACAGTCACTAAACAAACAGTTTCAGTTAATCCCTTTCAATCCAACACCTTTTGTACCAGAATAAAGTAGAACATTTACCCAGTAGGGATGGGATGTATAAGGATTGCTGAAGGAAGGAATGGTGGAACTGGTAGAGGCACATGACATAATCTTTCAATTCTCCTTGGATATGGGAGTGGTGACAGAGGGTTGTAAATGTTACACCCTGATTACAAATGGAGAGATGGAGTAGACCCTGTAGTGTCCAGTCCATCTGACGTCAGTGGTGGGGAAATTTCACAACCCAGAACAGAAATATTCGTTGGTTGGAAAAACATAGAATAATAGATTTCAAGCAGCACGGATATGCTAATGACAAATCATGGCTGGAAAACTTCAAGAACTTATCCCAAGGTACTTCACAGCAGCATTATGAAACAAAGTATAACACTGAACCACAAATGTAGATGTTAGGTTAGGAGACCAAAATCTTGGTCAAAGAGGCAACTTTTAAAGGAGTGTCTGAAAGGATAAAAGTGAGGTGGAGAGGTAGAGCTGTGTAGGGAGGATATTCCCGAGCTCGGGTCCGAGACAACTGAAGGTGCGGCCAGCGATGGTGGAGTAATTAAAATCAGGAATGCACAAGAGGTCAGAATTAGAGGAGCAGAGATATATCAGAGGGTTGTCGGGCAGGAGGAGATTACAGAGATAGTGAGGGATGAGGCAATGGAGGGATTTGAAAACGTGTTGAGAATTTTAAAATAAAGACATTGTTTGACTGTGAGCTGATGTAGGTCAGTGATCGGGGAATGAGACTTGTTGTAAGTTAACACACAGGCAGCAGAGTTTTAGATGACCTCGAGTTTACATATAGTAGAATGTGGGAGAGTGAGTTTGAATTGTCTAGTCTCCAAGTAATGAAAACATGAATGAGAGCTTCAGTAGCAGATGAGATGAGACAGGAGCGAGGTTGGGTGATGTTATTGAGGTGGGAATAGGTGGTCATAGTGATGGCACAAATATAAGGTTGGAAGCTCATTTTGTGGTCAAATGCCACAGAGTCACAGAATTGTTACAGCACAGAAGGTGGCCATTCTGTCCATCGTGTCTGCACTGGCTCTCCAAAAGAGCAATTCATCTCGTGTCACTCCCCTGCCTTCTTCCTGTAACTCTGGACAATCTTCCTTTTCAGATAACTATCCAATTTCCTCCTGAATGCCTCGATTGAATCTGCCTCCACCACATTCTCAGGCAGTGCATTCCAGACCTTAACACTCGCTGTATGAAAATGTTTTCCTCATGTCACTTCTGCTGCTTTTACCAATTACTTTAATTCTTTGTCCTCTCGTTTTCGATCCTTTCAGGTGTGGGAACAGTTTTTCCCTTTCCACTATGCCCAGACGCATCATAATTTTGCAGACGTTTTTCAAATCTCCTCTCAGCCTTCTCTTCTCCAAGGAAAATGTTCCAACTTCTCCAGTCTATCTTCATAACTGGTATTCTTCATCCCTGGAACTATAACTACTGTAACTACTGACCAGTCAGTCTAATGTCGGTGGTTGGAAATTACAAGAGGCCAGAACCCAGCACAAAAATATATCTTTCTTGTGAAAACATGGGATAATAAATGACAAACAGCACGGATAGTTTAATGGAAAATCATGTCTGATAATCTTAATCAAGTTCGTTGATGACATAACTGTGACTGTTGATGAGGACAACATGTTTTGTGTTATGTGTACAGACTTTCAAAAGGCCGGTGATCAAATGCCATTTCATAGACTTGTTATGAAAAATGGAACATATGGACTAATGTGACAGTGACAGTGTGGATATGATACTGACTCAGGGACAGAAAGCAGAGAGAAGTGGTGAACAGACATTGTTCAGACTGGGGGAGGGGAGTATGCAGTGCTGTTTCGCAGGTTTCGGTATTGGAACCAGTGCTGTTCCTGGCATATAGATAGATATATAAATGACACAAACGAATACGTAAAACAAAACATAATTTCAACTCTTGCAGATGACATGAAACGCATAACTAAAGGTGGGAAAATGCAGACCAGAGATTTATCCAACTTCACAGACGTTTTTCTTTAAAATTTATTTATTCTGGACACTAATCCATCACAAATTTATTTCTTACTCTAATTTATTTGTGTGTGATTCTCGTGTGAGTGTGTGCGTGAATGTGAAGCGTATATTTTTATTACTTTATTTAGATCCAGCTTAGATTGTTAAGTATAATAAACTCACCTCTTGTTTAAGCTCAGGAAAACCTCTCCTATTGGCTCTTTCACGATCACAACAAAGATAAAAGGTAAAACACTCACTGAGTTGGTCAGCTGGTCCACGGCTAAAAAGGAATAAACTCTGTTGTGGTGAAATAAGATATAAGACAAGAGGGGAGCCTGGGACCCCTCCTCACCTGGCTGTCACAGAAATCTGGAGGTTCGAGTGATCGTAAACCAACAACAAATGAGAAATTGGAAGTAGGGAAAACAATTGATCCTGAGAAAAAACTTAAAATGTCAATGAAGGTTTTATTGTGGCTTTCACTGCTGGAACACTGAAATGCCCACGTTCGAAGACAGAGCATACGAACATATGAACATATGAATTAGGAGCAGGTGTAGGCCACTCGGTCCCTCAAGGCTGCTCTGCCATTCAGTAAGATCATGACCAATCTGATTGAAACCTCAACTCCACTTTACCACCTACCCTCGATAATCTTTCACCCCCTTGCTTATCAAGAATCTATCTATTTCTGCCATAGACGTACGTAAAGTCTCTCTTCCACTGCCTTTTGAGGAAGAGAATTCCAAAGGCTCACAACCCTCGGAGAAAGAAAATTCTCCTCATCTCTGTTTTAAATGGGCGGGCCCTCATTTTTAAATAGTGACCCCTAATTCTAGATACACCAAGATACACACATCTTTCCACATGCACCCTGTCAAGACCGCTCATGATCTTAGATGTTCAAATCAAGTCGCCACTTACCCTTCTAAATTCCAGTGGATATAAGCTGAGCCTGTCCAATATTCCCTCATAAGACAGCTCACCCATTCCAGGTATTAGTCTGGTAAACCTTTTCTGAATTGCTTCCAATGCATTTACGTCCTTCCTTAAATAAGGAGACCAGTAACGTACACAGTACTCCAGATGTGGTCTCACCAATGCCCTCTGTAGCTGAAGCATAGCATCCTTACTTTTGTATTCAATTACCCTTGCGATAAACGATAACATTCTATTAGCTTTCCTAATTACTTTCTGAGCATGCATACTAACCTTTTGTGATTCATGCACACGGACACCCAGATCCCTCTGCATCTCAGAGCTCTGCAATATCTCACCATTAGATAATATGCTTCCTTTTTTATAATTCCTGCCAAAATGGACAATTTCCCATTTTCCCACATTATACTCCATTTCCCAGGTCTTCACGCACACATTTAACCTATCTATATTCATTTGCAGCCTCCTTATGTCCCCGTCACGTGTTACTTTCTTACTCATCTTTGTGTCATCAGCAAATTTAGCAACCATGCCTTCGGTCTCTTCATCCAAGTCATTTATATAAATTGTAAAAAGTTGAGGTCCCAGCACTGATCCCTGTGGCGCACCACTTGTTACATCATGCCAACCAGAAAGTGACCCATTTATGCCTACTGCCTGTTTTCAGTTCGCTAACCAATCTGCTGTCCATGCCAACATGTTACCCCTTTCACCATGAGCTTTTATTTTCACAAAACCTTTGATGTGGCACCTTATCAATTGCCTCCTGGAAATCTAAGTACTGTACATCCACCAGTTCCCCTTTCTCCACAGCACATGGTACATCTTCATTTTGATTCTGCCTGATTACGTTGAATTTTTCTAAGTGCTGTCTTTAATACACTGTCTTTAATAATAGCTTCCAACATTTTACCTCAGACAGATGTGATGCTAACTTGCCTGTAGTTTCCTGTTTTCTGTTTCCCTCCCTTTCTGACTAAAGGAGTTACATTCCCAAGAAAGGAGTTGCATACAGAGTGAAGTAACTTGGTACAGGTTAAAACGCCTGTCTGTTGAAAAGTTGAGTAATGTAGCTGGACAGTTAGGGATTACTATCCGTTCAAAAGGTAGGAAACCCGAAATCCTAAGACTTTTGGCCAACCATATTTCACTTGAAGTTGAAGACTCAAACAGGGTTAGAATCACTAACAGATAAAGTAATGTTAGCTAAGGTAGAACTAGAACAGAATAGACTAGAATTAGAAATCCAGAGAGAGCGAGAAGGAGCAGAGTGTCAAGAAAGGGAAAAAGTAAGAGAGCTCCAGAATGAGAATGAGGAAAGGGAGTTAAGGCAGCTTAAACAACTAGAGGAAGACCCATACACCCAGTGAAGGCACAGCTAGTGTGGGAGCTGCCCCTAGCTCAGGACCATGTGCTGATGTCTTAAAGTTCTCCCAGTTCATGACAAAGTTCAATGAGGAGGATGTGGCAGAATTTTTCGTCAATTGTGAAAAGCTTGTAATGCAACTGAAATGGCCGTCAGAGAGCTGGACACTGTTTTTACAAAACAAAATAACAGGAAAATCCCATGAGATTTATTCACTATTGCCAGATGAAAGTTCATCAGATTATGAGATGACTAAAATTGCTATCCTGGGTGTACATGAAATAGTACCGGAAGTGTACCATCAAACATTCCAAACCCTCAGAAAGCAGCCTGACTAAACTGACCTCGAGTTTGAAAGAGTTAAGCAGCTTCCGAACATAGGGACACAGGAGCAGGAGTAGGCCATTCAGCCCATTGAGGCTGCTCCACCATTCAATATGACCATGGCTGATCATCCACTTCAATGCCTTTTTCACACACAATCTCCATATCCCCTTTTTTGCCATTTGTAGTTAGAAATCTGTCAATCTATACTTTAAATATACACAACGACTGAGATTCCACATCCGCCTGTGATGCAGAATTCCAAAGATTCAGAAACCTCTGAGTCAAAGTTTACTCCTCGTCTCTGTCCTAAATGGCTTCCCCCTTATTTTGAAATTGTATCCATTTTTTCCAGACTCCGCAACCAGGGGAATTTTCGTACATACGTCTACGCTGTCCATTCCTTTAATTATTTCATAAGTTTCAATGAGATCCCGACACATTCTTTGAAACTCTAGAGAATACCGACCCAGTTTCCCCAATCTCTCTTCATAGAACAGTCCCGCCATCCCGGGAACAAGTCTGGTGAACCTTCATTGCGCTCCCTCTTTGGCAATAATATCCTTCCTAAAGTAAAGTGACCCAAAATGCACACAATATTCCAGGTGTGGTCCAAGCAAGGTTCTATACACATGCTGCAAGACTTCAGTACTCCTGTACTCAAATCATCTCCTGATAATGGCTAACAGAACATTAGCCTTCCTAATTGCTTGCTGCACCTGCATCTTTTTCAGTGATTAACTGACACCCGGGTCCGTTTGTACATCTACACTTTCTAATTTTTCACTATTTAAGAAATACTCTGCACATCTGTTCCTCTTACCAATGTGGATAACTCATACTTGCCCATATTACATTCCATTTGCCATGTTCTTGCTCAGTCACTATGTCTGTCCAAATCCCCTTGAAGACGCATTGCAACTTCCTCACAACATGCATTCCCACCTAGTTTTGTGTCATCTGCGAACTTGGAAATACTACATTTGGTCCCCACATCCAAATCATTGACATATATTGTTAACAGCTGGGGCCCAAGTACTGATCCTTGCGGTACCCAAATAGTCACAGCTGCCACAGTGAGAGCGACCCGTTTCTTCCTACTCTCTGTTTTCTGCCTGTTAACCAATCTTTAATCCATGCCAGTATATTACCTCCTATCCAATGTGCTTTAATGTTGCTAACCAACCTCCTGTGGGGTACTTTATCAAAACCCTTCTGAAAATCCAAGTATAACACGTCCACCGACTCCCCTTTATCAATTCTGTTAGTAACATCCCCAATAAAACTCCAACAGGTTCGCCAAACATGATTTCTCATTCATAAATCCATGTTTACGATGCCTGAACAGATTATTATCCAACTGTCAATTTATCACATCCTTTAGAATGAAATCCCAGCATTTTCCCAACGACTGATGTATGAGAGCAGGTCTATAATTCCCTGTTTTCTCTCTCCCTCCCTTCTTAAATAGTGGGGTGACATTTCCTACCTTCCAATCTACATGAACCGGTCCAGAATCTATATAATTTTTGAAGATGATCACCAATGCAGCCACCATCTCCATAGCTATCTCTTCCCACACCCTGGGATGCAGAATATCAGATCCTGGCGCCTTATCAAACTTCAGCCCCATTAATTTCTCCAATACAACATTCTTACTAATATTAATATCCTACACTTCCTCAATCTCCCTAATCCCTTGGATCTCTAATTCTGGAAATTTCCTTGTATCTTCCTCAATGAGGGCAGACACAAAGTAATCATTTAGTTTCACTGCCATTTCTCTATTCACCATTGTACATTCCCCTGACACTGCCTGTATTGGACCCACATTTGTCTTCGCCAAATGTTTCATTTTTAGGTAGCTAAAGAATATTTAAAGTCAGTTTTTGTGTTTACTTTTGACCAGTGGATAGAAACACTCATATTACAGCCCACATATCGAAACCTCAGAGTGGTGATCCATCTCAAGGAGTTCACAAACTCGCTCCCCCTCCCATTAAAACCCACAAAGAGGAACAAAGGGTTCAAAGAGCTGGACAAGTTGCAATTCTGGTGATGAATTTTTCCTTGTACACAAAGCCGTAACCCCAAAGGGAAACACTTCCCTGGTCACCACAATGACCCGAGAATAAATGATGGGGGGGGGGGGGGGGGGTTATAGAAACCCGAACAGCCAAGGGCAAGGAGGAAATGCTGGACACACGGGGGTCCATCCTCAGGTCAAATAGGACGGTACTGAGAGCAGGAGAAACGGCCGAAGACCTGTGTGTTTCCAGTGTAATAAGGTAGGTCGCCATCGAGCTGAATGATGCAAGTGACGGGGAAAACCTGGAGGATAAATCAGGGTCCACCAGATCATAGCAGGAAAAAGGGCCCTGATGGAAATCACAACAGATCAGGCTGTGCCTCCAACTGTGGCAGTCAGAACCATTAAACCTACCACAGAGAGGGCGGGAAAAATAAACAAAATCCTTGAGAGCTACCAGGAATTTGTATCCTAAGGAAAAGTGAAACCATACCCCTTGAGTGAGGGAAGTAAACCAATAGTCATACTCAAGGATGCAGGGGCCAGCCAATCCTTCTGCTGGGAAAAAGAAAGTGTAGTGAATGCTAGAGCGTTAGTGAATGGTATCAGAAGACAGTATATGTCCATACACTTATATCCGGTGCACTTAGAGTTTGACCCAGTTTCATGACCCTTTACCATGCGGATTGTCCCTAGTTTACTGATTGATGGGTCGAACTGCTCCTGGGTAATGATCTGACAGGGGATAAGGTGGCAGCTTCCCCAGTAGTTCTAGAGAGACCAAAAGAGGTCCGGGAGACAGAGTAGTTACAGCAGAAATCCCTGATTGTGTGGTGACTCGGTCCATGGCCAAACAATCCCCTGAACTGACACTGCAGACGGATGACCCTACTGTCTGGTTGTCTGAAACCTTCGTTGGGAAGTGAGAGGACCCAAAGGATGTGTTAAACAGTTCTTCCTTTTTTGAGGCTCCACAACCCGACCCAACGTTAAAAAATAGCACAGACTGTAAAAACCAAAACTGAAGCAGAGGGAGTTGCAGACTGTTACCATTTAAAGAATGAGGAGCTAATGAGGAAGTGGAGACCTCCTCACAGAACAGTGGATGAAGAGTGGACAGATGTTCACCAGATAGTGGTGCCGCTGAAGTCCCTTAAAGAAATATTAACAATGGCCCACGAACTTCTAATGGATGGACATGTCAGTATATGAAAAATCGAAGACCGCAGAAGACAGCATTTTGACTGGCCACAATTCCACAAAGATGTGATGGAGTTCGGTAGAATTGGTCTCACGTGCCAGGTTGTGGGAACCCTTCAGCAGAGTGCTGGTAGATTGTGTGGGGCCCCTGCTGAAAATATAACGGGACGACCAGTATCTTCTCACCATTATGGATGTGGTGACCCGATTCCCAGAGGCCATTCGCCCGAAGAACTATCTCTGCCAAGGAAGTGGTGAAGGGGCTAACTCAATTCTTTACCCTATATGGGCTTCCTGCTGAGATCCAGTCGGATCAGGGCACACAATTTATGTCCAGTATTTTTGAAAAGGTCATGGGTAATCTGGAGCACCGCAGCCCCACAGCTCCAGCGACCCGGGTTCGATTCTGTGTACTGCCTGTGCGAAGTTTGCGAGTTCTTCCCGTGACCGCATGAGTTTTCACCAGGTGCTCCGGTTTCCTCCCACAGCCAAAGACTTGCAGGTTGATAGGGCCCTAGTATAGGTTGGTGGTAGGGGAGTTGAGGTATGGTGGGGATGTGGTAGGAATATGGGATTAATGTAAGATTAGTATAAATGAGTGGTTGATGGTTGGCACAGACTCGGTGGGCTGAAGGGCCTATTTCAGTGCTGCATCTCTAAATAAATCAAATAAGTAAATAAATAAAGTCCTAAGCCTACTATCCACAGTCACAATGGGCTTTGGAGCAGTACCACCAGACCCTAAAGACAATGATCAGTCCATACTGCAATGAGCAACCCCATGACTGGGACAAAGGGATGGGATTTCTCCTGTTGGTTACCGAGACTTATCTAATGATTCCACTGGCTTTAGTCTCTTTGAATTAGTTTATAGATACGAGGTGAGTGGTCCTCTTAAATTAATCAAGAAGACGTTTTTGGGACACAGGGATGAGTCTTCCATGTTAGACCACATTTCCGTGCTCTGGGAGCGGCTCACGAGAGGCTGTGCAATGGCTCAGTAACAGCAAAAGATCTCACAGGCAGCTATGAAAAGGTAAGCAGACAGAAATGCCAAGGCTGGAACATGTCATCCCAGAAACCATGTATTGTTAATACTCCCAATGCACGGCGAACCCCTTAAAGCCCAGTTCAGTGGTCCATATCGAGTGGCAAAAGGAATAGTCAGGTAAATTATTTAATTGACATCCCAGACCAAAGGAAAAAAAGTAAATGCTGTGGAGGGGACAGACAAGTACAGATCTGTCAGACAGTCAGGAGGGGAGGATTGAAAAGGACAGTGAGGACAGGTTAGAGAAGGGCCAGGAGTATTCCCAACTGGAACCCCCTACTCTCCGATGAGCCAACCCTGAAATGTTAGATAAATTGGACCACACACTCTCCTCATTAAATGCAGGTCAAAGATGCATCCTAAAAAGGCTGCTAACAGCATTTACAGAAACGTGCAAGGACAAGGAAAGGTCCCAAAAAGGCATGTCAATGGTGAGGGCGATGCCTCCCCTAGTCGAAGTGCCACTGGAGAGTGCAGTGAAAGCTGGATAGACACCTGCTAGCAGTAATGTCGCAAAAGACATAGGGTAGATAAAAAAATGTTCCTTCCATAGTTAAGGGAGAAGTGAAGGGAAAATAACCTAAAGTAAACAGCACTTGTGTACCTCACCAGAAAGCTAAAAGTGAGGTCAGTGTGGATCTACCCACTGAAGAACCCAATGATCAGGTCCCAAACCCAAAGCTCATCAAACCCAACAATTTCAAAACAGAACTCAGCAAGAACAAAGGCCCAGAGGAAACCTCAGACCCCTCACATGGTCTAAAAAAACAATTTATTACACACTGTCGGTTTAGAACATTAGAACATTAGAACAGTAGAAGATTACAGCGCAGTACAGGCCCTTCGGCCCTCGATGTTGCGCCGATCATCTGACCTACACTATTCCATTTTCATCCATATGTCTATCCAATGACCACTTAAATGCCCTTAAAGTTGGCGAGTCTACTGCTGTTGCAGGCAGGGCGTTCCACGCCCCTACTACTCTCTGCGTAAAGAAACTACCTCTGACATCTGTCCTATATCTTTCACCCCTCAACTTAAAGCTATGTCCCCTCATGTTTGCCATCATCATCCAAGGAAAAAGTCTCTCACTATCCACCCTATCTAACCCTCTGATTATCTTGTATGTCTCTATTAAGTCACCTCTCCTCCTCCTTCTCTCGAACGAAAACAACCCCAAGTCCCTCAGCCTTTCCTCGTAAGACCTTCCTTCCATACTAGGCAACGTCCTAGTAAATCTCCTCTGCACCCTTTCCAAAGCTTCCACATCCTTCCTATAATGCGGTGACCAGAACTGCACGCAATACTCAAGGTGCGGCCTCACCAGAGTTTTGTACAGCTGCATCATGACCTCGTGGCTCCGAAACTCGATCCCCCTACTAATAAAAGCTAACACACCATATGCCTTCTTAACAGCCCTATTAACCTGGGTAGCAACCTTCAGGGATTTATGTACCTGGACACCAATATCTCTCTGCTCATCTACACTACCAAGAATCTTCCCATTAGCCCAGTACTCTGCATTGCTGTTACCCCTTCCAAAGTGAATCACCTCACACTTGTCCGCATTAAACTCCATTTGCCATCTCTCAGCCCAGCTCTGAAGCCTATCTATGTCCCTCTGTACCCTACAACACCCTTCGACACTATCCACAACTCCACCGACCTTCGTGTCATCCGCAAATTTACTAACCCACCCTTCTACACCCTCTTCCAGGACATTTATAAAAATGACAAACAGCAGTGGCCCCAAAACAGAACCTTGCGGTACACCACTAGTAACTAAACTCCAGGATGAACATTTGACATCAACCAACACCCTCTGTCTTCTTTCAGCTAGCCAATTTCTGATCCAAAGCTCTAAATCACCTTCAACCCCATACTTCCGTATTTTCTGCAATCACCTACAGTGGGGAACCTTATCAAACGCCTTACTGAAATCCATATAAACCACATCCACGGCTTTACCCTCATCCACCTGTTTGGTCACCTTCTCGAAAAACTCAATAAGGTTTGTGAGGCACGACCTATCTTTCACAAAACCGTGCTGACTATCGCAAATGAACTTATTCTTTTCAAGATGATTATAAATCCTATCTCTTATAACCCTTTCCAACATTTTACCCACAACCGAAGTAAGGCTCACAGGTCTATAATTACCAGGGCTGTCTCTACTCCCCTTCTTGAACAAGGGGACAACATTTGCTATCCCCCAGTCCTCCGGCACTACTCCTGTCGACAATGACGACATAAAGATCAACAACAACGGCTCTGCAATCTCCTCCCTGGCTTCCCAGAGAATCCTAGGATAAATCCCTTCTGGCCCAGGGGACTTATCTATTTTCACTCTTTCCAAAATTGCTAACACCTCCTCCTTGTGAATCTCAATCCCATCTAGCCTAGTAGGCTGTATCTCAGTAATCTCCTCGGCAACATTGTCTTTCTCTACTGTAAATACTGACGAAAAATATTCATTTAACGCTTCCTCTATCTCCTCTGATTCCGCACACAACTTCCCACTACTATCCTTGATTGGCCCTGTTCTAACACTTATCTTTCTTTTATTCCTGATATACCTATAGAAAGCCTTAGGGTTTTCTTTGATCCTATCCGCCAATGACTTCTCGTGTCCTCTCCTTGCTCTTCTTAGCCCTCCCTTTAGATCCTTCCTGGCTAGCTTGTAACTCTCAAGCGCCCTAACTGAGCCTTCACGTCTCATCCTAACATAAGCCGCCCTCTTTCTCTTGACAAGCGCTTCAACTTCTTGAGTAAACCACGGCTCCCTCGCTCGACAACTTCCTCCCTCCCTGCCTAAGGAGAAAGATTATCAAGGTGCATAGTACCTGAGTAGTTAAAACTTCATCAGAGGAGAGAAAAGGAAAACAAGCAATTGGTAATGCATTGTCCAGGGTCGAACCCGACACATAACCATCCCAGACAAAACGCCAAAAAAATTAAATCAGTACAGCTGTAACAGACAATGTCAGCTGCAGTAATTCTAAGATTAATGTGTGAATTTGAGAAGTGATTATTGAGAATAAATGTGTATTTCTTTCGTTTTCTTCCCACAATTCTCTAATGAAATGTTCCTATTATCACATTTCTTTCCATGAGCTGTGGCGGTGTCAAGATAACACAATATGCCAAATGAGGAATTTTAATTCATCGATTGGAAACTTACACTCAACTTTTAATAGAAAACATCCGACAGTTAACCTTGAAAAAGCTAGCAGCCAAGATGGCCACCGCAATTGGTATCTGAAACATCTTTTCACATTCCAAGGCCTACGACAGGAGACACATGTCTGATGAGCCTGGACCTATATCATTGGCTTGCTCTAGTGATTGAATTACCGAAGATTACATTCATTAACACGGCATACAAGGCTACCCTGACACATTGAATTTCAAAGAGCAAACTCCTCCAAGTATAAATACTGGCATCCTGAACCCTGGTGAGATAGAAGTTTCTAACTGCTTTCATTAGAAGGGTCCAGAGAATGCACTGAGGCAGTCATGAGACCTTCTGTCCATCTCTGTGAAAGCTGGGAGATTCCCCTGGACAAAGACAGACAAGCCAGTGATTCAAACTGTGCAGAAGCAGAAGGGCTGTGACCACCCCCCCCTCCCCCCCTCCCAAGCTCTCTCTCTCCGACTCTCTCTCCACCTAACATCACAAGTTTGAAAACCACATTCGACTGTGGGCCCCTCAAGCCTACAGATTGCTACAGACAGAGCAACCAGGGGAAGAAAGCCACCTACAAGTCTGCCTCAAAGAAAACCCTGAGCAATGTGGACCAGCCACAAACCTCACTTCGACAAGCAAAAGACGTCAAGAATATAACTTCAGCTGGAAGACCACGGAATCGCCCAACATCACAGAATGAGTTTTTTTTTTTTTTAAATGTACTCTGGACTCAAATCCAACCACAAATTTACTTCTCACTCTGTAATCTATTTGTTTGTGTGTGTGATTCTCGTGTGACTGTGTGTGTAACTGTGTGTTGTGTTTTTTCAATGATTTTATTTAGATCGGGTTTATATTGTTAAGTATAATAAACTCACCTCTTCCATGTTTAAACTCAAGAGAACCAGTCCAATCAGTTCCTTCACCATCACACCAAAGGTAAAATGTAAAACCCTCAATGAGACGTTATTATTGCACAGTTTATAAAGGACAAACACTGTTGCAGTCACATAAAGAAGCGCCACTTTGACCCCTCCTCACCTGGCCATAACAATTGGCTGGGCTGGGGATGGAGAGAATATGGGGATGAACTCAGCTCACCATTAAATAGATACCAGAGGTTGTAAACTTCCTGGTTCAGCCTGAGACAATGGCTAACGAGGGGGATGCAGATCATAGACAGGGAATGGTGCTTGTGAAAGGAACTGAAGACAATGCTTTTAGTCTTCTCACGATTTAAATGACAAGAACACTAAATTAGTGAAATATGGTTTATGAATCTAATTGTTGGATACAGAGACTTACCAGGGACACCAATAGTAGTGAGGATAGGATAGTAAATAAATTGAATCATCTTCAGAGCATAATAGATCCGCAATTCTAGTGTTATCCAATAATAATCCGCAGTAAGATAGTCAAACCAATAGGATACACTCCTGTCAATTGTTGTAACATTCCAATCTATTGTTCTCAGATTCTGACCCATTGTTGTAACATTCCAATCTATTGTTCTCAGATTCTGACCCATTGTTGTAACATTCCAATCTATTGTTCTCAGATTCTGACCCATTGTTGTAACATTCCAATCTATTGTTCTCAGATTCTGATCCATTGCTGTAACATTCCAATCTATTGTTCTCAGATTCTGACCCATTGTTGTAACATTCCAATCTATTGTTCTCAGATTCTGACCCATTGTTGTAACATTCCAATCTATTGTTCTCCTATTCTGACCCATTGTTGTAACATTCCAACCTATTGTTCAGATTATGATCTCTCCTCACCATCTCTCTGCAGCCACAGTTCCCTATGAGTGCCGGAGCCGATGCTCCCGCTGACACTTTCAGAAAACACATTGAAAGGAGTCCTGTATTAATAGAAGAGGGAAACCCTCCAGTGACACCATTAGGGTCCATGGAGACTGGCATTAATTACAGTCACTGAACAAACTGGTTCAGTTAACCCCTTTCAATTCAGCACTTTTTGTACCACAATAAAGTAGAACATTTATCCAGTCTGCATGGGAATTATGAGAGTTACTGAGGGAAGAAATGGTGGAAATGACAGAGGCGATGGCAAAATCTTTCAGTCCTCCTTGGATATGGGAGTGATGCCAGAGGTCTGGAGGATAGTCAACGTTACACCCTGTTTAAAAAGGGGAGGTTCGGTAAACCCTGTAAGTATCAGTCTAATGTTGGTGGTTGGAAACTTCTGGAGGTCATAACCCAGCACAAATATATATCTTGCTTGCAATACAAAGGTTTATACATGACAAGCAGCACGGAAAGGTTAATGAAATATCATTCCTGATAATCTTCATCAAGTTCGTTGAGGACGTAACTGTGAGTGTTTCACGTAATATAATCATAGAAAGTTTAAGATACAGAAAGAGGCCACTTGTCCCATTGTGTCTGCAGCGGCCGAAAAATGATCCACCTATTCTAATCCCACCTTCCAGCATTTGATCCATAGCCCTGCAGATAATGACAGTTGAGGTGAACATCCAGTTTCCTTTTCACTGAGTGGAGGGATTCTGCTTCAACTATCCTTTCAGGCAGTAAGTTCTAGACCCTCACTATAAACAGGGGATGCAGTACTGAACCCTGTGGAACGCCACCGTAAACAGTTCTCCGGTCAGTAAAATACCTGTCAACAACTACCCTTTAATAAAAACAAGAAATGCTGGAAATACTCAGCAGGTCTGGCAGCATCTGTGGAGAGAGAAGCAGAGTTAACGTGACAGGTCCGTGACCATTCATCACTGATCTGAAAACTTGACTCTGCTTCTCCCTCCACAGATGCTGCCAGACCTGCTGAGTATTTCCAGCATTTATTGTTCTTACTTCAGATTTACAGCTTCCGCAGTATTTTGCTTTTATTGTAACAATGACCCTTTGTTTCCTGCCACTGAGCCAATTTAGTATTTTTGTGTGGACAAGTTTCTCCTCAACTCCCCGCTAATCCTTCTGCCGAGCACTTTAAGTCACTGCCCCTTAGTCACTGATCTCTCTGCTCAGGTGAATAGAGTCGTCACCTCCACTCTATCCAGGCCTCTCAAAATTATGTCCATTTCAATCAGATCTCCCTTCAGCCTTCTCTGTTCCAAGTAGAACAACGCCAGCCTATCTAATCTTGCTTCATAGCTGCATTTTTCCAGTCCTGGCAAACATCCTTGTAAATCTCCTCTGTACCCTCTCTACACATCCTTTGTGTAATGAGGTGACCAGAACTGCACACAGTACTCAGGTTGTGACTTAACCAATGATTTATACAGTTCCAGCATAACCTATCTGCTCTTGTATTCTATACCTCAGCTAATAAAGGAAAGGATTCCATATGCCTTCTTAACCACCTTATCGACCTGACCTGCTACCTTCAGGACATCAGCGGACATTGACTCCAAGGTCCCTCACTTCCTCTACGCTTCTCAGCATTTTCCTAGTAATCGTCTATCCCTTTGCCTTGTTTGACCTCAATTACATCATCTCATACTTAACCGGTTGAATTCCATTTGGTGCTTTTCTGCCATCAATATCTTCCTGCAGCCTAAAGCTATCTTCCTTGCTATCTACCACATGGCTAATTTGTGTGCCATCTGCACACATCTTCATCATGCCCCCTACATTTACGTTCAAATCGTTAATATATACTACAAAAAGCAGGGGACCCAGTACTGAGCCCCATGGAACTCCACTGGAAACAGACCTCAAGTCAGTAAAACACCCGTCAACAATCACCCTTTGTTTCCTGCCACTGAGCCAATTTTGTATCCAGCTTGCTGCATTTCCCTGGATTCCATGGGATTTTATTTTTTTAACTAGTATGCCACATGGGACCTTGTCAAAAGCCTTGCCAAAATCCACGGAGACCATATCATCTGCACTACCCTCATCTATCATCCTTGCTACTTCGTTGAAAAATTCAATCAAGTTGTTCAAACAATATCTTCCCTTAGCAAATTCATGCTGACTGTCCTTGATTGACCTGAGCCTTTCTAAGTGACAATTTATCCTGTCTCTGAGAATAGATTCCAATCATTTTCCCACTACTGAGTTTACACTGACTGGCCTGCAACTATTTGGTCTATCCGTTGCTCCAATCCTCTGGCACTACACCTGCATCCAGTGAGGACTGGAAAATGATGGTCAGACCCTCTGCTATTTCCTCTCTCACTTCATTTGACAGCCTAGGATACATTTCATCAGGCCCTGGTGATTTATCAACTTTCAAGGATGCTAATCCCATTAATACTTCCTCTCTCCTATGTATATCACATCCAATAATTCACACTCCTCCTCCTTAACCACAATACCTGCATCGCCCCCACTTTTGTTAAGACAGATACAAAGTACTTATTAAGAACCTTGGCAACATCTTCCGCCCCGACTCATGTATATCCACTTATGTATATAGATTTTCAGAAGGCCTGTAATCAAATGACATTTCATAGACTTGTTATGACATGGATTAATGTGACAGTGATGATGTGGATATGACAGTGACTCAGGGACAGAAAGCAGCGAGAAGTGGTGAACAGTCATTGTTCAGACTGGAGGTGGAGGGGAGTGTACAGTACTGTTTCTCAGGGATCAATTCACTCCGCGTGATATCAAGAAACTACTGAAGGCACTGGATACTGCAAAGGCTATGAGCCTTCACAATATTCCTGAAATAGTACTGAATACCTGTGCTCCAGAACTTCCATTCCCCCATCAAGCTGTTCCAGTACAGCTACAACATTGGCATCTAACCTGCAATGTGGAAAATTGCCCAGCTATTTCCTGTACACAAAAAGCAGGACAAGTCCAACCCGGCCAATTACCACCCCATCAGCCTCCTCTCAATCATCAGAAAAGTGATGGAAGGTGTCATCGACACTGCCATCAAGCGGCACTTGCTTAGCAATAACCTGCTCAGTGACGCTCAGTTTGCATTCCGCCAGGGTCACAAAGCTCTTGACCTCATTACAGCCTTGGCTCAAATTTGGACAAAGGAGCGGAACTCAAGAGATGAGGTATGAGTGACTGCCCTGACATCAAGGCGGCATTTGACGAATCATCTCCGTTGACATTCAATGACATCACCATCGCTGAATCCCCCACTATCAACATCCCAGGGGCTACCATTGACCAGAAACTGAACAGGAATAGCCATATAAATACCATGGCTAAAAGAGCAGGTCATATGTGAGGAATCCTGAGGCGAGTAACTCACCTCCTGACTCCCCAAAGCCAGTCCACCATCTACAAGGCACAAGTCAGGAGTGTGATGGAATTCTCTCTGCTTGCCTGGATGGCTGCAGCTCCAACAACACTCAAGAAGCTCGGCACCATCCAGGACAAGGCATCACATGATTGGCACCCCATCCACAACATTCACTCCCTCCACCACCGACGCACAGTGGCAGCAGTGTGTACCATCTGCAAGATGCACTGCAGCAACACACCAATGCACCTTCGACAGCACCTTCAAAACACACAACCTCTACCATATAGAAGGGCAAGGGCAGCAGATGTATGGAAACACCACCACCTGCAAGTTCCCCTCCAAGCCACACACCATGCTGATTTGAAACTATCTTGCCGTTCCTTCACTGTCGCTGGGTCAAAATACTGGAACTTCCTTCTTAACAGCACTGTGGGTGTACCTACCCCACGTGGACTGCAGTGGTTCAAGAAGGCAGCTCACCACCACCTTCTCAAGGGTAATTAGGGATGGGCAATAAATGCTGGCCTGGCCAGCGATGTCCACATCCCATGAATGAATAAAAAAAATGATGCCAGAGAACTGAAGGGATGTAAACGTTACACCCTGTTTAAAGAAGGGAAGGTTGGATAAGTCCTGTAACTATCAGTCTAATGTTGATTCTTGGAAAATTCTGGAGGCCATAACCCAGCACAAAAATATTTCTTGCTTGTAAAATCATATCTTAATAAATGGCAAGCAGCAGGGATAGCTTCATGGAAAATCATTTCTGATAGTCTTGATAGTTTGTTGACAGAATTGTGAGTGTTAACGAGGATAGCGTGTTTCGTGTTATAGAATCATAGAATCGTTGAAAATTTAAGGCACAGAAAGAGGCCACTTGGCCCATCGTGGCTGTGCCAGCCGAAAGGTTATCCACCTATTCTTATCCCACCTTCCAGCATTTAATCCACAGCCCTGCAGATTATGACACTTGAGGTGCACATTCAGACTCTTTTTGAATCAGTAGAGGGTTTCTGCCTCAACCATCCTTTCAGGAAGTGAGTTCCAGACCCTCAATAAAAGCAAGGGACCCAATACCGAGCCCTATGGAAGACCGCGGGAAAGTCCTCCAGTGAATACCCGTCAACAATTACCCTTTGTTTCCTGTCACTGAGACAATTTTGTATTTCTGGGTGAACATGTTTTTCCTCAACTCCCTTCTGAAAGTTCTACCTATCACTTTAAATCTATGTCCCCTAGTCACTGACCTTTCTGCTAAGGTGAATAGAGCCTTCACCGCCACTCTATCCAGGCTCCACAAAATTTTGTTCAGTTCAATCAGATCTCCCCTCAGCCTTCTCTGTTCCATGGAGAACAACCCCACCCTATCCAATCTTTCCTCATAGCTGCATTTTTCCAGTCCGAGCAACATCCTCATAAATCTCCTCTGTACCCTCTCTCGTGCAATTACTTCCTTTCTGTAATGTGGTTACCAGAACTGCACAAAATATTCAAGATGTGGCCGAACCAATGATTTATACAGTTCCAGCATAACCTCCCAGCTCTTACATTCTATACCTCAGCTAAAAAGGGAAATGATTCCATATGCCTTCTTAACTGCCTTATTGACCTATCCTGCCAGCTTCAGGGATATGTGGGCATTCACTCCAAAGTCCCTTACTTGCTCTACACTTCTCAGTATTGTCCTAGTAATCATGTATTCCTTTGCTTGTTTGAGCTCCTCACACTTATCCGGGTCGAATCCCATTTTGCTGCTCATCTGACCAGACCGTTAACATCTTCCTGCAGCCTTCTCGCTGTCGACTACACGGCCAATCTTTGTGTCGTCTGCAAAAGTCTAATTCATACCCCTTACATTTACGTCTAAATCTTTAGTATGACCACAAAAAGCAGGGGAACCATTACTGAGCCCTGTGGAATGACACTGGAAACAGTCCTCCAGTCGCAAAAATACTTGTCAATAATTACCCTTTGTTTCCTGCCACTGAGCCAATTTTGTATCTGCCTTGCTGCATTTCTCTGGATGCCATGGGATTTTATTTTTTGAACCAGTCTCTCATGTGGGACCTTGTCAGAAGCCTTGCTAAAATCCATGTAGACCACATCAACTGCACTACCCTCATCTATATTCCTTGTAACATCTTCAAAAAATTCGATCAATTTGGTCAAACAAGAGCGTCCCTTAACAAATCCATGCTGACTATCTTTGAAAAACCTGTGCCTCTCTAAGTGACAGTTTATCCCGTCTCTCAGAATAGATTCCAATAATTTGCCCACTACTGAGGTTAGACTGACTGGCCTGTAATTATTCAGACTATCCTTCGCTCCCTTTTTAAACAGAGGTACAATGTTAGCAATTCTCCAATACTCCAGCATCACAACTGTATCTAGTGAGGATTGGAAAATGATGGTGGGCAGACCCTCTGCTATTTCTTCTCTTGCTTCTTCGAACAGCCTGGGGTACATTTCATCCGGCTGTGGTTATTTTTCAACTTTCAAGGATACTAATCCCATTAATACTTGCTCTCTCCCCTTGTTTAACACATCCAATAATTCACACTCCTCCTCCTTAACGACAATATCTAAATCCCCCCTCTTTTTTGAAGACATACGCAAAGTGTTCAATAAAGAACCATACTAATATCTTCCACCCTTATACAAAGGTTACCTTTCTGATCTATTATGGGTCCTACTCTCCCCTTAGTTATCCTCTTACTCGTAATGTATTGAGAAAACATCTTTGGGTTCACCTTGATTTTGCTTGCCAATATTATTTCATTCCCTCTCTTTCATTTCCTAATTTCCTTTTGGATTTGACCCCTCCACTTTCTAAACTCCTCTCAACTTTCTGTAGTATTGAGTTCTCAGTGTCGGATATATGCTTCCCTTTTCTGTCTTATCCGACCCTGTCGGCACCTTGACATCCATGGGACTCGAGATTTGGCCGACTCACCCTTATTCTTTGTGGGAACATGCTTATCCTGAACCTCTTGAATCTCCCCTTTGAATGCCTCCCACTGCTCTGAGACTGAATTACCTTCAAGCAGCTGTTTCCAGTCCACTTTTGCTCCACAGTTTAGTAATATCAGCCTTGCCCCATTGAGAACTCTAACTGCTGATATATCTCTTGTCCTGCTCCATAATTATGTTAAAACGAACTGAATTATGATCATTCCCACCAAAATGCTCTCCCACTGCTACTCCTTCCACCTGCTCATCTTCATTTCCTAAAACAATGTCTAAAATGGCACCTTCTCTTGTTGGACTTGTTACATCCTGGTCAAAAACGTTCTCCTGAATGCACCCCAAGATTTCTGCTCCTTCAATTCTTTTCATACTAAAATTATCCCAGTTAATATTGGGGTAATTAAAACCCCCTACTATTACTGCCCTATTGTTCTTGCACTTCTCAGAGAGGTGCCTACATATCTGCTCTTCCATCTCCTTCTGACTATTTGACTGTCGAGATAACACTCCCAGCAGTGTGATTGACCCTTTTTGGTTCCTTTGCTCAATCCATATGGTCTCACTTGATGAACCTTCCAACATATCATCCCTCCTCACAGCTGCAATAGATACCTTGACCAAAATTGTCACTCCCCCTCCTTTCTTATCACCTTCCCCATCGCGTCTGAAAATCCGGTAACCAGGAACGTTGAGCTGCCATTCCTGTCCCTCCTTAAGCCATGTTTCTGTCATAGCTATGATACCATACTACCACGTGTCTATCTGTGCCCTCAGCTCATCTGCTTTATTTGCTATACCCCTTGCATTGAAATAGATACCCTTGAGCACTGCGAAGCTCTTCATCTTTATTTTATAACCTTTGTTTCCTCTGTCTTCCAGACTCATCCATTAATTTTCCGCCTTCCATTTTCATTGCTGATTTTGTCCCGGCTGAGTCTACCCTCAGGTCCCCATCCCCCTACCAAACTAGTTTACACCCTCCCCAACAGTACTCGCAAAACGTTCCACAAGGAACCCAGTCCCGACTCTGTTCAGGTGCAAATCTTCCGGCCTATACAGGACCCATCTCGCCCAGAGCCGGTCCCAGTTTCCCAGGAATATGAAGCCCTCCTTTCTGCACCATATTTCCAGCCAAACATCCATCTGTCTTATCTTTCTATTTCTGTGCTCAGTTGTGCGTGGCATTGGGAGTAATCCGGAGATTGCTACTTTTGACGTCCTGCTTGTCAATTTCTTTAATTGCTCCCAAATTCTGACCAGAGGACAACATTCCTCTTTCTACCGATGTCGTTGGTTCCGATGTGAACCACGACTTCTGGCTGTTCCCCTTCACCTTCAGGATGCTCTGCAGTCGTTCAGTGACATCCTTGACCCTGGCAACAGGGAGGCAACACACCATTCTGGATTCACGTCTGAGGCCACAGAAACGCCTGTCTGTTCCCCTGACTATTGAACCACCGATCGCTATGGCTCTTTCAGTCATCCCTGTATCCCACTCTGCAGTTGAGCCACCCGTGGTGCCATGGACTTGGCTCTGGCTGTACTCCCCAGCTGAAGCATCATTTTCCTCAGTATTCAGAACTGAATACCTGTTGGAGAGTGAGATGCACTCAGGGGTCTCCTGCACTACCTGCCTGATTCTTTTTGACTGTCTGGTGATCACCCATTCCCTCTCTCCCTGCATACTCCTAAGCAGAGGGGTGACCACATCTGTAAACATGCTAAAGCTGAATAAACTGGTATATGAGAAGGAAGAATGTGCAGGGTTACGGGAAAAAGGCAGGGAATGGGATTAGGTGAATTGCTTATGCGGAGAGCCGGTGCAGACACGACGGGCTGAATAGTTCCTTTTGTGCGGTAATAACACTGTAATGCGCTGTCTCAGATGGGTGTAATGGTGGAGAATGGGGAATCCATGGTGGGAAAGGGAAGTTGTCCTATTGGAACCGAAATCTTAGCAAGAATTGTCCGGGTCGAGGGCATCCAGGAAATATCCTCCCTGCTTCCTCCAGCTCCTGAAATGTCCTCCGGATTCCTGGTGCCAATGACTGTGTCCTCATGACGGTGATGATATGAAGGGTGCAGCAGAACACCATAAACTTGGACACCTGATCCAATGTGTAGTGGAGGGCTCCTCCCGAGCGGTTCAGACATCGGAAGAATTGCTTCATCACACCGATGGTCTATTCCTGGTGACCCCATTGTCCACGTTATACACAAGTTAATTGTGTGATGTTGGTTGGCGGTGGGAGGTGGTTTGGGGGAGTAGAAACATGAGCTGTGTCCAAAGGGGGATTCCTTTGTCTCCGAGGAGCCACATTCTGAATCAGCATGGAGACCGAAGTGTTGGGACCGGCTGACTGCTTCAGAATGAAGGTATGGTGGCTGCTGCCAGCATAGTGGACATTCACCAATATGATGTACTGGGCATGCTCTCACACCAACTGGACATTAATGGAGTGAGAGTTCTTCCAGTTCCTGTGACTCGCCCTATTGAAATGGGGGCCCGGAAGAGCAACCTACACCATCAGGAATCCCGCTATCCTGACAAGGCCACGAGATCTCGCATCCTGCTTCTCCCTGCTGAGGGAGAAATGATGACTTAGATGGTCACCCTCACCTCCCAGAATTATCACTGGACAACACACAGGCCTCGCAACTACTGGTCAGTTAGTGTAACATCAGTTGTGAGTAAGGTTTTAGAAACAATAATAAGGGAAAAAGGGCAAAACACTCTTGGAGAGGTTTGAGTTATTTCAGGATTGTCAGCACGGATTTCTAAAAGACAGATTATGCTTGATGAACTAATTGAATTTATTTTGATGATCAGAGAAGGTTGATGAAGGGAATGTGGTGGATGTTGTCTACATGGATTTTATGAAAGTATTTGATGAAGGATCACACAAAAGCTTGGTTAACAAAATTGAAGCTCATGGAATAGCATCCAATTGGATCAAAAATTGTCCAAAGGACAACAAAAAGAGGCTTGTGTTAAATGGTTGTTTTTCAGACTGGAGGATGGTAGACAGTGATGTTCCCCAAGGTTCAGTGCTAGGAATACTGATTTATTTATTTATTTTTGCTGTATGTAAATGATCCTGGAATACAGAGTAGAATTTCAAATTTTTCCGAAGATACCAAACTTGGAGGAGTGGTAAGCAGTGAGGATGATACAAACTGCCTGCAACAGGAGAGAGATAGGCAAGCAGAATGGACAGAGAAGTGGCAGGTAGAATTTAATAAAGAGGAGTGTGAGCTGATGCATTTGAACAGAAGGAATAGGAAGGCAATATAGACTTAATGACACAGTTCTAACGTTTATGCCAGAACAGAAGGATCTGGGGCTCCATATGCATTGATCTGGGCAGGACCTGTTTGGTGAGTGTTTAGCAAAATATCGACCACACTTGGAATATTCTGTTCTGTTCTGGTCGCCTCATTATAGGAAGGATGTGGAAGCTTTCGAGAGGGTGCAGAGGAGATTTAACAGGATGCTGCCTGGACTGGAGGGCATGTCCTACGAAGAAAGATTGAGGGAGCGAGGTCTTTTCTCATTGGAGCGAAGAAGGATGAGAGGTGACTTGATAGAGGTGTACAAGATGATGAGAGGCATAGATAGAGTGGATAGCCAGAGACGATTTCCCAGAGTGGAAAGGGCTATCACCAGGGGGCATAATTTTAAGGTGATTGGAGGAAGGTTTCGGGGAGATGTCAGAGGTAGGTTTTTTTCACAGAGAGTGGTGGGTGTGTGGAATGCGCTGCCAGCGGTGGTAGTAGAAGCAGATACATTAGGGGCATTTAAGCGACTCTTGGATAGGTACATGGATGATAGTAGAATGACGGGTAGGTAGTTAGTTTGATCTTAGAGTAGGTTAAAGGTTCGGCACAACATCGTGGGCCGAAGGGCCTGTACTGTGTGTACTGTTATATGTTCTATGTTCTATCTTGGGATTTATCATTAGAGACAAAGATACAAAATAAGGGAAGTTATGCAGAACCTTCATAAAGCTTTGGTTAGGCCCCAACTAGAGAACTGTGTCCAGTTCTGGTCACCACATTTTACGAAGGATGTGAAGGTCCTTGGGAGGGTGCAGAGGAGATTTAACGAAATGGTTCCAGGAATTGGTGCCGGGGGGGGGGGGTGGGGTGGGTGGGGGGTGCGGGGGGGAGCGGGATGGTCAGTTACAAGGTTACTTTGGAGAAGATGGAGATGTTCTTTCTGGAGTAAAGGAGATTGAGAGAGATTTGATAGAGGTGTCCAAGATTATGATAGACTTAGATAAGAAAGACAAGGAAAAACTGTTCCCATTAACTGATGAAACACGGACTAGGGGACACAGATGGAAGGTTTGGGATAAGGGATGCAGGGGGAAAATGAGGAAGAACTTTTTTACACAGTTGACGTTAATGAGCTGGAACTCACTGCCCATGAGGGTGGTGGAAGACGAGACAATCAATGATTTCAAAAGGAAACTGGTTGGACACCTGAAGGAAATGAACTTGCAGGGATATGGGGATTGTGTGGGGGAGTGGGACTGTCTGGATTGTTCCAGCAGAGCTGGCATGGAGGTACCGAATGGCCTCCTTATGTGTTGTAAATGACTCTATGACAGTATTTTGGATATGTCTCCGGCTCCTGCCTGGAAAGATCCAGATACAGAGAGTTTCAATGAAGCTGTGACCTTAACAGCCACTGACAGCTCCGTCCTCACACTGGTGAGAGGCTCCAGGTCGTGTTACAGGAGGTGTCACAGCTCTGTGACCATCTCCTTATTGAATCAGAGTCACCTCACACACTGCTCCTGGGTTCGGTGCAGGTAGGAAAATTGCTCTTGGAAAACCCGGGGTGGGTCGGGCAACGCCCCCTCCTCCTCCCTCTTTACAGAGCTTCCCCTCTCTGCTGTCTCTACTCCAAGTGTTGGTCATGTTACAGACACAGCGACACTGTAACTACAGTCCGCATACCTCGTCCAGAGTTGGGTCACCAAATCCTCTGTCCTTCCTGAATGTCTGCAGCAGCTCACAACACAACCTCCAAAAAACCATCCACAGAACCTCCACTAACTTTACAATAGCAGAAGTAAGTCAAAAGCTGTAAGTTGGATGCCTGGTGCTTTTAAATAACACTAGAGGGGGTACCTCGTGCTGCTGAATGTATGTTCAGCTGAGAGTGACTAACACAGGCGGTCAGTGGACATGCACAGACCAAGTTTCAAAGACGTACATCAAAGTTCCCGGTATGGTGCATTGACATCACTTTCAAATCCATCCTCAAAGGGACAACACATATATGGTACGATTGAGCTAGTGCCCTGCCCAGCTTGGGACACTGTGCTGGCCACACTAGAATTGACCGGCTGTGAGGACCACACGAATAGAACATAGATGATACGAGTTTGCTGGAGCCCTGCCCAGCATGGGGTATTGTGCACTCGCAGTGGTCGGCTCTGCGGTTCTCATCATTTTATGTATCCCAGCTTCTGTACCGTCAGCACCAGTAGTGCTGCAGAGTCTAAAATCGTGGCTCTGGACAGATACAGAGGGAAATAAATTCACTTTAAAAGGAGAACTGAAAAAAGATTGATGTCAAAAGAGTTGCAGGAATATGGGAAATGGACAGGGAAATGGGACTAACTGGAGGGGTGAGGCCATGGAGAGATTCAAACACAGGAATGAGAATATTAAAATTAAGGTGCTGCCAGACTGGGAGCCAATGTCGATCAGTGAACACAGGGGTGATGGGTGATCGGGATTTGGTGTGAGTTAGGATACAGGCAGCAGAGTGCTGGATGGACTGTGGTTTATGGAGGTTTATAACTGGGAGGGTGATCAGGATAGAATTGGAATATTCCAGTGTGGATTTAACGGTAACACGGATGAGGGTTTTGCAGCAGATGGGCTGAGGCAGAAGTGGAGACGGGTGATATTACAGAGGTGTTAGTAGGCAGGGTTGGTGATGGACAGAATATGGAGATGAATTCAGCTCAGGTTTAAATATAACACAGAAGTTGTAAACTGTCTCGTTCAAGCTCAGATATTGGGCAGAGTGGAGTATGTGCTTCCCAGATAGGGGGTGGAGTTTGTGATGGAGACCAATGACACTGGCTTCGGTATTCCCCAAATTTACATTACAGAACAGCATTTCATTGAAACAAGGTTTACAGATCTCCTAGCCTGAAATAGAGACAGCAACAGCAGCAAAGATGAGAGAGTAAATGACAAGAACTGTAATACAGTTGAGAATGGTTTATAAAGCAAATAGGTGGAGATATTCACCAGGCATAACAACGGCAGCAAGAAGGGCAGAGTAAATTACAGGAGCAGTAATGCTGTTAAACATGGTTTAAAGAATTAATAGCCAGATAGAGAGACTTACCAGTGACACCAATAATAGCCAGGATGGGATAGTAAATGTATTGAATAATCTTCAGTACGAGATAGATACGGAAGTTTAATGAGTGCCGATCATAATATGTAGAAAGAGAGTAAAGATCCGAGGATAAACTCCTGTCCATTGTTGTAAGATTCCAATCTATTGTTCTCAGATTCTGACCCATTGTTGTAACATTCCAATCTATTGTTCTCAGATTCTGACCCATTGCTGTAACATTCCAGTCTTTTGTTCTCAGATTCTGACCCATTGTTGTAACATTCCAATCTATTGTTCTCAGATTCTGACCCATTGTTGTAACATTCCAGTCTTTTGTTCTCAGATTCTGATCTATCCTCTCTCTATCTCTCTGGAGCAGTTGATCTCTGTAAGTGCCGGAGCTGATGCTCCCACTGACACTATGGAATAACACATTGAAAGAAGCCCCTTATTAATAGAAGATGGAAAACACAATTAGGGTCCATGGAGACTGACATTATTTACAGTCACGGAACAAACAGATTCAGTTAACGCTTTTCAATCCAACACTTTTTGTACCACAATAAAGTTGAACATTTACCCAGTCTGGATGGAATGTATGAGGGTTGCTGAGGGAAGGAATGCTGGAAATAGCCGAGGCACTGGCCAGAATATTGCAATCCCTCTTGGATATGGGCGGGATGACAGATTTCCACAGGCGAACCACTCTCTGGGTGAAGGAACTTCTCCTCATCTCAGTCCTGAAAGTTTTACCCCGTATCCTTAGACTATGAGCCCTAGTTCGGGAGTCCCCCACTATCGGGAACATCCTTCCTGCATCTACCCTGTCAAGTCCTGTTAGAATGTTATGGGTTTCGATGAGATCCCTCCTCACTCTTCTGAATTCCAGTGAATAGAATCCTAATATCTCTCCTCATACGACAGTCCGCCCACCCCAGAAATCAGTCTGCTAAAATTCTACTGCATTCCCTCTATAGCAAGAACATCCTTCCTCAGATAAGGAGACCAAAACTGCACACATTATTCCAAGTGCAGCCTCACCAAGGCCCTGTATAATTGCAGCAAAACATCCCTGCTCCTGTACTCGAATCCTGTCTCTATGAAGTCCAACATAACATTCGCCTTTTTCTGCCGCCTGTTGCAGCTGCATGCTTACCTTCAGTGACTGGTGTACGAGAACACCCAGGTCTCGCTGCATATTCCCCTCTCTCAGTTTATAGCCGTTCAGATAATAATTTGTCGTCCTGTTTTTGCTAGTAAAGTGGATAACCTCACATGCATCCACATTATACTGCATCTACCATGCATTTGCCCACTCACTCAACTTGTCCAAATCACCCTGAACCCTCTCTGCATCCTCCTCACAACTCACCCTCACACCCAATTTTGTATCATCTGCAAATTTGGAGATATTACATTTAGTTTCCTCATCTAAATCATTAATATATATTGTGAATAGCTGGGGTCCAAGCTCCGATCGATGCGGTACCCCCACTAGTCACTGCCTGCCATTCAGAAAAAGATCTGTATGTTCCAATGCTTTGTTTCCTGTCTTCCAACCAATTTTCTATCCATCGCAATACACTTCCCCTAGTCTCGTTCACTTTAATTTTACACGCTAAACCCTTACGTGAAACTTTGTCGAGAGCCTTCTAAAAATGCAACTAAACCACATCCACTGGCTCCCCCTCATCAACTCCACTAGTTACATCCTCGAAGAATTCTAGTAGATTTATCGAACATGATTTCCCTTTCATAAATCCGTGCCTACTCTGTCCAATTCTACCATGGTTCTCCAAATGCTCTGCTAAAAATCTTTGATAATGGACTCCAGGATTCCCCCCACGACCGATGTCAGGCTGACTGGTCTACAATTTCCTGCTCTCTCTCTACCTCCCTTTTTGAATAGTGGGGTAACATTAGCTACCTTCCAATCTGTAAGAACTGTTCCAGAGTCCATAGAATCTTGGAAGATGACCACCAATGCATCCATTATTTCTAGGGCCACTTCCTTAAGTACTCTGGGATGTAGATTACTAGGCCCTGGGGATTTATCGGCCTTCAATACCATCAACTTCCCCAACACCATTTCTCTACTAATACTGATTTCTTTCAGTTCCTCTCTCTCCCTAAACCCTGTATTCACCAACATTTCTGGTATGATATTGGTGTCCTCCTTTGTGAAGACAGAACTAAAGGATGCATTTAGTTGGTTAGCCATTTCTTTGTTTCCCATAATAAATTTCCCTGTTTCTGACTGTAACGGACCGACATTTGTCTTCGCCAATCTTTTCCACTTCACATACCTATAGATTCATTTACAGTCAGTTTTTATGTTCCCCACAAGCTGACACTCGTACTCCATTTTTCCCTTCTCAATCAATTCCTTGGTGCTCTTTTGCTGAATTTTAAACTGCTCCCAATCTTCAGGTCTGTTGTTTTTTCCTGGCAGATTTATATGCCTCTTCCTTGGATCTAATGCTATCTCTAATTTTCCTTGTAAGCCATGATTTGGCTACCTTGTTAGTTTTACTTTTGTGCCAGACAGGATTAACAATTGTTGCAGTTCGTTCATGCGCTCTTTGAATGTTTGTCATTGCCTATCCAGGGTCATCTCTTTAAGTAACATTTCCCAATGTATCATCGTCAACTCATGCCTCATACATTCGTAGCTTACTTTATTAAGATTCACGACCATAGTCTCAGAATCAACTAGGTCATGAAGAATTCTATCATATTATGGTCGCTTATCCCCAAGGGATCTCGCACAACTGGATTGTCAATTATTCCTCTCTCATTACACAATAACCAGTCCAGGATGGCCTGTTCTCTAGCTGGTTACTCAAAGAATTGGTCCTAAAAACCATCCCGTATATTCTCCAGGAATTCCTCCACAATGTATTGTGACCAATTTGATTTGCCCAATCTATATGCAGAGTCAGGAAACCCATAATTACAGATGTTGCTTTATCGGTTGCGTCTCTAATTTCCTGTTCAATGCCATTCCCAAATTCAGCACTACAGTCTGGGGGTCTATATACAACCCCCACTAACGTTTTTTGCCCTTTCGAGTTTCTCAGCTCTACCCATACAGATTCGATATCGTCAGAGCTAATATCCTGCCTCACTATTGCGTTCATTTCCTCTTTAACCAGCAATGCAACTCCACCAAGGGTGGTGTGAATATTTGGTAGGAAGCTCATCTCAAGATATCTCAAGGTTAGCTATGTAAACAAGTTTGTGAACAGTTTAAGTTAGTCTCAAACATTTACAAAGGAGAGGGATGGAGTGTGTAACTAGGAAATGTTTGGAGCAGAGACAGAAAACAATGACTTCAATCTTCTCAATATTTAATTGACATTGCAGATGTGTGAGGTAATACATTTAGAAAGGATGAATGAAGAGGGACAATACAAGTTAAATGGTACAACTATAAAGATGGTGAAATAACAGAGACACCTGGGGTGCTTGAACACATATCTTTGAAGGTGGCAGGAAAGGTTAACTAAACAGTTAATAAACATATGGGATCCTAGGGTTTATAAATAGAGGCAAAAAGAACAAAAACAAGGACATTATGTGAAACATATATAAAATACTAGTTCAGCTGCACCTGGAGTCTTGTGTCGAATACTGGGAACCACACTTCAGGGAGGACATGAAGCCTTCGGAGAGGGTACAGTACTGTTTTACTAGAATTTGTCCAGGCATGAGGGATTACAGTTATGTAGCTGGGGTTGTTCTCCTCAGAGCAGAGAACTTTCAGAGGAGATTTGATTGAGGTGTTTAACATTAGGAAGGGTTTAGATAAATTAAATAAAGAGAAACTGTTTCCAATGTCCAAGGGACCGGTAATCAGAGACACAGATTTAAGGCGATTGGTAAAAGAAGCAGACATGAGGATTTTGCTTCTGAGTGGTTTGGATTTGGAATTCACTGTCTGATAAGCTGATGGATACAGTTTTAATAGTAGATCCCAAAAGGGAATTGGATAAATATCTGATGCAGAAAAAATGTTCGGATATCGTGAAAGAGTCAGGGAGTAGGAGTAACTGGATTGCTCTTTGAAAGGGCCAGCACTGATTTGATGGGTGGAATGACATCATTCAGGTTGTGCTATTCTATCATTCTGTGATGATTCCCACCTGGACTTTCACAATTTTCCTATCCTTTCAACAGGTGTTTGATAAAGTACCACATAACAACCGTGTTACCGAATTGGTAACACATGGGATTAAAGGACCAATGTCAGCCGTGGCTCAGTTTGTATCTCTCTCCCCTTTCAGATTCGAAGATCAAGTGTCACTGCAGGACTTGATCACAAGGATCAAGGCTGACACTGCAGTACAGTACTGAGGGAGTGTTGCACTGCCAGAGGTGCCGTCTTTTGAACAAAACGTTAAGCCAACGCCCCACCTGCACTAAAATAAAAGCAAAAGCACTCTCAGGTGGAAGTTAAAGATCCCATTGGATTATTTTAAAGACGCAGAGGGGAATTATCCCCAGTGCCCTGGTCAAGATTTACCATTCAATCAACATCACAAAAACAGATCTGATCATCATCACATTGCTACTTGTGGGATCTTACAGTGCAGAAATTGTCTGCCTGTTTCCCACATTACAAGTGTGACTACGCTTTAAGAAGTTCTCATTGTGTGTTCGGTGCTTTGTGCCGTCCGATGGCCATGAATGGCACTATATAAATGCAGCTTTTTAAAAAAATCAATGCCAGCATGCAGGAAATTATCTAAGTGACAGAAAGCATAGAGTATTGGAGAATGGTTATTGTTCAGTCTGGAGGGAAGTCCATAGTGGGGTTCCCCAGGCTCACAGTCGGGATCACTGTTGCTGTATGTTATTGCCGTTGGGTTGTTTACAGGGGGGGATAATGTCAACGTTTTCAGATGGACATAAGCGCAGAAATGTTAATAAACAGTGAGAAGGATAGTAACAGACTTCAGGAGGACAGAGACTGACTGGTGAAATGGACAGGAACATGGCAGATATAATTTAACACAGTGAAATGTGAAGTGAGACATTTGGGTAGGAAGTATGAGGAGAAACAATATAAACTAAATGGTACCATTATAAAGTGGGTGGAGGATTAGAGAGACTGGGGGTGTACACACACAGAGATCTTTGAAGGTAACATGTAGTGTCCTCGGTGTTAGAGAGTGAGATACAGAGTAATAACATTCAGGAGGAAATGCTGATCTTTATACATCATTGGTTAGGTCCCAGCTGGAGAATTGTGTCTAATCCTGATCACCACACTTTGATAAGGATGTCAAGGACTTAGTGAAGATACAGAGGTGATTTACTGGAATGGTACCAGGGATCTGGGAATTCAGTTATGTGGAGAGATTGGAAAATCTGGGATTATTCTCTTAAGAGCATTGAAGGGGAAGAGGAGATTTGATATAGAATTCAAAATCATGAGGGGTTTTGATAGGGTAGTTAATGTGAAACTGTTTCCAGTGTCAGAAAGTTCAGTGTTAAGAAGACACAGATTGAAGGTAATTGACAAAGAAGCAGAGGTGAAATGAGGAGAATTTTCTTCCACAGCAACTTGTTGGGATCTGGAATTCACTGCCTAAAAACATGGTGGAAGCAGATTCAATAATTTTTCAGAAAGGAATTTAACAAATACACGAAAAGAAAAAATAAACGGGAGTCTGTGGGAAGAGGATGGGAGAGGAATTAATTAAACACCTCTCTCACAGAGACAGCACTGACACAATGTGGCGAATAACCTCCTTCTGTGCTACATAATCTCTGATTCTGAGAGTAAGAGAAAGAGAATGAAGCGAAAGGGAGAGAGAGAGTGAGAGGGAGGGTGAAAAGGGGAAAGGGAAATAGAGACAGAGTGAAAGAAAACTTTGCACCCGCTTTCGGGAGTAGGGATTGTGATTCGTGATCTTCCCATGCCCGTTCCTGTTGAGGCAGGTGACACACAAACTTCATGCTGCCTCCTTATTTCCATGAATTCTACGTGACCCTCAGGGTGAACTACCCTGCTCACTGTCTGCACATTTAACAGGAACCTAACTGAATGTGAGGCTGGCATGTGTTTCAGCCAGGATTTAGCTCTTAAAGGCAGTCTGTCCATCTTAAAGAGAAGCTGCATAGATTCACAGTAGGCTGCTGTTGCTGACTGTGATTTCTGCAATTGGAGACAAGGTAAATGGAACACTAGGACAGAGAGATGGCTCTGCGGTTCATGGATGTGGTGCTAGAGGCCTTAGTCATGGAGGGTGATAGGAGAAGAGAGCCCATGTTTCTGTGGGGTGGGGTGGAGACCCTCAAGGAACGCCCTCCTCAGGGAATGGGAGCAGTGGCCAGGGAGGTCAATGCAAGAGGTCTGGCCCCGAGGACCTGAACCAGAGCCGGAAGAAGTTTAATGAGCTCACACGGGTGGTCAATGTCAGTGAATTCATCACCACATGACACCTCCTACCCCCAACACCACCAACCTCTCACACTGCTCAAAGTACCACACCCCCATCACTCACCCATCAGCTGTCCCTAAACTCAGTACTCACACTCAGCATTCACATACTCCACCTCACCCACACACACCTTCCACTGATGCCAGCCGCACACCCACCTCTCACTGCCTCCACATACCTCCAGCTATTCAGCTATGGTAGGCACATCACCCAAACACAGTGCAACACAATCACTGACATTCTGCCCTCTCTCTTACAGGAGAAGTCGGCCCCTAATCACAGGGATCAGCAGTGAACCGACAAGGGGCCTGGCATACCTTAATCCCCTGAGCCTGAGGGAAGAGATGGTTCTCCATATCATGGGACCAGCTGTGACAGAGCCCGTAGCATCCGGCATCACCGAGAGCATTCAGGATGATGCTATACTCCTGTCTTCTGTCCCTTCTTAACTCCCACCTCCCCTCATCCTGCTGTCTGGAATGACCTGGAAGTTGTAGACATTGATAGAGTCATAAAGTCTTTGAGTTATTTGGAGCACAGAAGGAGGCCATTCGGCTAATCGTGTCCATGCTAACTCTCCACGGAACTGTCGAGTGTGTGCCACCCCCTCCCGCCCCCACCACCCCCGCACCCCCCGCATGATCCCCGTATCTCTGCAAGTCTATTTCACTCAGATGGCAAACCAATTTCCTCTTGAAGTCATTTTTTTTGTCTCCTCATCCACCACCCTTGTGGGCAGCAAGATCCAGGTGATTAATACCAACTGTGTCAGAAGGTTTCTCCTCATATTCCCCCTTCATCTTCAGACCAAAACCTTCAATTTGTATCCCCTAGTCTTTGTATCATTTGTTAATCGGAACATTCTTTCCTTGTCTAACTGATCTAAGTGAGATTAACAGCCTGAGTAACAGGAACCAGAGAGTAGTGATGAACAGTTATTTCTCAGATTGGAGGAAGGTTTATAGTGGGGTTCCCCAGGGGTCGGTGATAGGGCCACTGTTTTTCTTGATCTATATTAATGACCTGTACTTTGATCTACAGGGCACAATTTCAAAATTTGCAGTCGACAGAATACTTGGCATTATTGTGAACAAAGAGGAGGACAGTGATGGACTTCAAGAGGACAGAGATAGGCAGGTGGAATGGGAGGACACGTGGCAAATGGAATTTAATGTAGATACATGTGAAGTGATTCATTTTGGCGGCAAGACCGCGAAGAAGCAATAGAAAATAAAGAATACAATTCAAAAGGGTATGCAGGAGCAGAGAGACCTGGAGGCTATATATGATCCTATTGTTGGAGGTGGCAGGCAGGTTGAGAAGACGGTCAGTAAGGCATTCAGAATCCTGGGTTTAATAAATAGAGACAGTGAGTACAATAGCAAGGAAGCTTTGATGAAGCTTTATAAAACACTGCCTCCGTCTCAACTGGAATATTGTGTCCAGTCCTGGGCATCACAGTTCAGGAAGGTTGTGAAGGCATTAGAGAGAGTGCAGCAAAGATTTATGGGAATAGATTCAGGAATGAGGAATTCTGTTCTATGGATAGATTGGGGATGCTGGGGCTGTTCTGCTTGAAGAAAAAGTGAAGAGGAGATTTGACAGAAGTGTTCAAAGTTATAAGGGATCTGGAATGGGTGGATCGGGAGAAACTGTTCCCATTGGCGGATGGATCAAGACCAGAGGACACTGATTTAAGGTGATTGGTAGAAGAACTAAGGGTGACATGAGGATAAACACAGTGAGTGGTTAGAATCTGGAATGAACTGCCTGAGAGTGCGGTGGAGGCAAATTCAAACGTAAATTTCAAAAGGTAATTGGATAATTATCTGAAAAAAAAATGCAGGTCTTTGGGAAGAGGCAGGGGCAGTGAGACAAGCTGAGTGACTTTCACAGAGATCCAACATGGACATAAAGGGGCGAATGGCCTCCTTCTGTGCTGTAACATTCCTATGAGACTGTGACTCGCCACGTGCAGATTCCGAATCTACACCAGCCTCGAAGGTACACGCAGTGTTAATATTTAAGCTGGTGACTGTGAGTATCAGACCAAGTGATGGGACTTCACCATCAGTGCTGTGCTGCTGCTCTCTCTCTGTCTCCTGGAGCTCCTGTGACTGGGAAGCTGGCAGTTTTGGGTTATCATTGGAAAGTATGAAACCATCTGCTTCACGAATGTCCTTTGGGGAAGGAAATCTGCTGTCCTTACCTGGTCTGGACTACATGTGACTCCAGACCCACAGCAATGTGGTTGACTTTTAACTGCCCTCTGAAATGGCCTAGCAAGCCACTCAGTTCAAAGGCAAATCGGGATGGGCAGCAAATGCTATTCTTGACAGTGACACACAAATTCATGGAAGGATTAAAAAAAATGATAAGGTTTGGGGTGAGGAATTGTGGTGGGATGGAAAGCAGGACGGCCATGGTTCCATGAGTGGAGTCTCAACATTTCCGATGACACAAAATTTGGAGGAGGGCAAAGAATCAGGATGATATGAAGCACCTGCAACAGGACATAGACACGCAAGCGGACTGGGCAGACTACTGGCAGATGGAATTTAATAGAGAGGAGTGTGAGGTGATGCATTTTGGCAGTAGGAATAGAGAGAGGTTACATAGACTAATAGTACAGTTCTAAAGAGTGTGCATGAGCAGATAAACCTGCTGGTGGATTGATCTGTGAAGGTAACAGGACATATTGAGAATGGTCAGCAAAGCATATGGGATTTGGGTTAAAAACAGAGGCATTGAGGACAAAAGCAGGGACGTATGCTGAACATTTATAGAACATTGGTTAGGCTCCAACTGGAATATACTGTCCAGTTCTGGTCACCACACGTGGGGAAGGGTGTGAGTGTCCTTGAGAGGGGGAGCGGAGGTTAGATACAAAGTTAGTTTAGAAAATGTGCCTTTGTTTGCCTTCGAACAAAAGAGATTGAGTGGAGATTTTATCGAGGTGTATGAGATTACGACAGGCTTAGATAAGTTAGACAAGGAAAACTGTCTCTATTAACTAATAGTACAAGGACTAGGGACATAGATTGAACGTTTGGGCAAGAAATTCAGGGAGAATATGAGGAAGAACTTTTTTGTTTTACACAGCGAGTGGTAATGATCTGGAACTCACTACCCACAATGGTGGTGGAAGTGGAGACGAACAATGATTTCCAGAAGAAACCGGATGGACAGTTGAAGGAAAGAAATTTGCTGAAACACGGGGATTGAATGGGGGAATGGGACTGACTGGATTATTCTGCAGAGAGACAACATGGTCTCAATCTGTACCATAAATGACTCCATGAATCCAGCACCAGTCAGAGTGACATCAGTGTGTACAACCTACACTATGTCCAGCAGCAACTCATCAAGCCTCCTTAGACAGCACCTTCCAAATCCGCTACCTCTACCACCTGGAAGGACAAGTGCAGCAAATGCATGGGAACACCACCAGCTGCAGGTTCCCCTCCAAGTCACACACCATCCTGACTTGGAACGATATCGCCGTTCCTTCACTGTCGCTGGGTCAAATTCCTGGAACTCCCTTCCTAACAGCACTGTGGGTATACGTACCCCACATGGACTGCAGCGGTTCAGAAGGCAGCTCACCACCACCTTCTCAAGGGTAACTAGGGATGGGCAACAAATGCTGGTCTAGGCAGCGACGCCCACATCACATGAATGAATAACAAATGCTGCAGCCACTGGGGTAGCAATGTATAGAAGCACTAGGCAAGACTGGCTGGAAGGCATCCAGGAAATATCCTCCCTGCCTCCTCCTCCTCTTCCTCCTGAGGTAACTTCCGGATTCCTGGTGCCAATGTCCGTGTCCTCATGATGGTGATGATATGAAGGGTGCAGCAGAACACCATGAACTTGGACACCTGCTCCAGTGAGTACTGGAGGGCTCTATCCGAGCGGTTCAGACATCGGAAACATTGCTTCATCACACCGTGGATCTGTTCCACCATGTTCTTGAAGGCTGGCAGTGGAAGGTGGGGTTTGGGGTGTGGAATCTTGAGCCATGTATGGGGGCGGTGGGTACTAATTGTCTCTGAGGAGCCACATTTGATTCTCCTTGAAGGCCTGAAGACGTTGGGAATGGCTGACTACTTCAGAATGAAGGTATGGTGGCTGCTGCCAGGATAGTGGACATACACCAACATGATGTACTGGGCATGCTCACACACCAACTTGTACATTAATGGAGTGAGAGTTCTTCCAGTTCCTGTACCTCTACCCGTTGATATGGGGGCCCCGCAGAGCCACTTACACCATCAGGAATCCCGCTATCCTGACAAAGCCACGGGATCTCTCATCCTACTTCTCCCTGCTGAGGGAGCAGACAGTATAATTCACCTCACCCGGCCTCTGTCACACAATAGATACACCAATGGACAACCTAAAGAGAGATAATGGAGATGTCACCCGCTCCTGCCTGGAAAGATCCAGATCCATAGAAGTTCAATGAAACTGTGATCTTAACCGTCGCAGACTGCTCCATCCTCACCCTGATGTGAGGCTTTAGGTCATGTTACAGGAGGTGACACAGCTCTGTGATCACCTCCTTATTGAATGAGAGACATCTCACTCAATGCTCCTGGGATAGGTATAGGTAGAAACAGTGCTCTTGGAAAACCCGGGGTGGTTAGGGCAGAGCCCCCTCCTCCTCCCTCTTTACAGAGCATCCCCTCTCAGCAACCTGTGCTCCATTTGTTGGTCAGAGACCCAGAGACACTGTAACTACAGTCCCCATACCTCGTTTAGTGTTGGACCACCAAATCCTCTTTCCTTCCTAAATGTCTGCAGCAGCTCACAACACAACCTCCAGAAAAAACATCCACAGCACCTCCACTAACTTTATAATCGCAGATTTAAGTCAAAAGCCCCTCGCCTGTACATTGGATGCCTGGCCCTTTTAAATAACACTAGAGGGGGTTCCTCGTGCTGCTGAATGCATGTTCAGCTCAAAGTGACTAATACTGGCGGTCAGTGGACATGTACAGACCAAGCTGCAAAGACAAAGAACAAAGAACAAAGAATAAAGAACTGTACAGCACAGGAACAGGGCATTCGGCCTGCCAAGCCTGCGCCGATCTTGATGCCTGCCAAAACTAACACCTTCTGCACTTCTGGGCCCTTATCCCTCTATTCCCTTCCTATTCATGTATTTGTCAATGTGTCTCTTATACGTCGCTTTCGTATCTGCTTCCACTGCCTCCCCTGGCAGCAAGTTCCAGGCACTCACCACCCTCTATATAAAAAAAGTGCCTCGCACATCCCCTCCAAACTTTGCCCCTCGCACCTTAAACCTATGTTCCCTAGTAACTGACTCTTCCAACCCGGGGAAAAGCTTCTGACTATCCACTCGGTCCATGCCACTCATAACTTTGTAAACCTCTATTATGTCGCCCCTCCACCTCTGTCGTTCCAGTGAAAACAATCCGAGTTTTTCCAACCTCTCCTCATAGCTCATGCCCTCCATACCGGGCAACATCCTGGTAAACCTCCTCTGTACCCTCTCCAAAGCCTCCACATCCTTCTGATCGTGTGGCGACCAGAATTGCACACAATATTCTAAGTGTGGCCGAACTAAGGTTCTGTACAGCTGCAACATGACTTGCCAATTTTTATACTCTATGCCTCGACCGATGAAGGCAAGCATGCCGTATGCCTGTTTGACTATCTTATCCACCTGCGTTGGCACTTTCAGTGACCCGTGGACCTGCACCCCTAGATCTCTCTGCCTGTCAAAATTCCAAAGGGTGCTGCCATTTGCTGTATACCTCCCACCTGCATTCGACCTTCCAAAATGCATTACCTCACATTTGTCTGGATTGAACTCCATGTACCATTTCTTCGCCCAAGTCTCCAACCGATCTATATCCTGCTGTATCCTCTGACAATCCTCATCATTATCCGCAATTCCACAAACCTTTGTGTCATCCGCAAACTTACTAATCAGATCAGCTACATTTTCCTCCAAATCATTTATATATACTACAAACAGAAAAAGTCCCAGCACTGACCCCTGCGGAGCACCACTAGTCACATTCCTCCATTCAGAAAAAAACACCCATCCACTGAAACCCTCTGTCTTCTATGACCGAGCCAGTTCTGTATCCATCTTGCCAGCTCACATTTGATCCCATGTGACTTCACCTTTTGTACCAGTCTGCCATGCGGGACCTTGTCAAAGGCTTTACTAAAGTCCATATATAAAACATCCACTGCCCTTCCTTCATCAATCATCTTCGTCACTTCCTCAAAAAACTCAATCAAATTAGTAAGACACAACCTCCCCTTCACAAAACAATGCGTTTTAGTACCACAATAAATTGGACCAGGTCTACATGGGATATATGAGGGTTGTTGAGGGAAGGAGTGGTAGAAATAGCTGAGGCACTGGCCACAAGCTTCTAATCCTCCTTGGATATGGAAGTGTTATCAAAGGACTGGAGGGTTGTAAATGTTACACCCTGTTTACAAAAGGAGACATTAGATCAACCCAGTAACCAGTCCCTCTAAAGTCGATGGTTGGAAATTTCCAGAGGCCGTAACCGAGCACAAAAATATATCTTTCTTGGATAACATGGGATAATAAATGACAACCAGCACAACAGGTTAATGTAAAATCGCGTCTGACAATCTTGATCAAGTTCATTGATGACTTAACTGTGAGTGTTGATGAGGATAGCATATTTCGTGTTATGTATGTGAACTTTCAAAAGGCCTGTGATCAAATAACATTTCATACACTTGTTATGAAAAGTGGAACATATAGATTAATGTGACAGTGATAGTGTGGACATGACACTGACTCAGGGACAGAAAGCAGAGAGAAGTGGTGAACAGACACTGTTCAGACTGGGGGAGGGGAGTATAAAAGGCTGTTTCTCAGAGGTCGCATTTTGGAAACAGTGCAGCTCCTGACAAATCGATAGATATATAAATGAAAGAGACGTTTATGTAAAAATAAAGCAATTTCAACTCTTGCAGATGATATCAAACTCATAACTCAGGGTGGGAAAAATACAGACCACAGACTTATCCAACCTCATAGAGCTTTTATTTATTTATTCTGGACTCTATCCAACACAAATTTATTTCTCACTTTGTAATTTATTTGTGTGAGATTTTCTTGCGAATGGGTGCGTGAATGTGTAGCGTATATTTTTACGAATTTATTCAGATCCAGTTTAGATTGTTAAGTATAATGAACTCAACTCTTGTTTAAACACGAGAAAACCTGTCTGAGGGGTTCTTTCAAGATCACAACAAAGGTAAAAGGTAAAAAACGCACTGAGGTGGTCAGCATGTCCACTGCTAAAATGGAATAAACCTAGTTGTGATCAAATAAAAGATAGGACAAGAAGAGCGCCTGGGACCCCTCCTCACCTGGCTGTATCAGAAATGTGGAGGTTCCAGGGATTGTAACGCAATGAGAAACGAGAAATTAGCAGTGGTAAAAATAATTGATCCGGAGAATAAATAATTAACATTTCAATGCAGATTTTATTGTCGTTTTCACTGCTGGAGCACAAAAATGTCCTCATTCGAAGACAGTACCTTCTGATGCCAGAGTATACGAATATATGAACATACGAATTAGGAGCAGGAGTAGGACACTCGGACATTCAATAAGATCATCTAATCTGATTGTAACCTCGACTCCACATTCCCACCGATCCCCGATAACCATTCAATCGCTTGCTTATCAAGATTCTATCTACCTCTGCCTTACAAATATTTAAAGACTCTGCTTTCACTGCCTTTTGAGGAAGAGAATTCCAAAGACTCAAAATATTCTCCTGAACTCTATTTTAAATGGGCGACCCATTATTTTTAAATAGTGACCCTTATTTCTAGATACTCCCAGAACGAGAAACATCCTTTCCACATCCACCCTGTCAAGACCCCTCAGGATCATATGTGTTTCAATCTATTCGCCTCTGACTCTTGTAAATTTCGGTGGATATAAGTCTCAAATGGCTGTAACAGAAATGTGGAGTTTCTAGAGATCGTAACCAATGACAAACGAGAAATTGGAAGTGTCAGAGTCACCGAGTTAAACAGCACAGAAACAGTCCCTCTGGGCCACTGTGTCTGTTTCGGTTATCAAGCCTATCCATTCTCATCCCATTTTCCAGCACTTGGCCCATAACCTTGTAATCTATGGCGTTTCAAGTGCTCATCTAAATACTTATTCAATTTTGTCAGTGTTCCTGCATCTACCACCGCTTCCGACAGTGTATTCCAGACTCCAACCACCCTCTGGGTGATTTCCTTTTCCTCAAATCCCCTCTAAACCTCGTAGCCCTGACCTTAAATCAACTCTCCGGGTTACTGACACCGCCGCTATGGGAAACACGTTTCTTCCTATCTTCCCTATCAATGTCCCTCATAATTTTGTACACCTCAATCATGTCCCCCTACCGCCCCCCGCCCCCCCACGCCCCCAGCCTTCTCTGCTCTAAGGAAAACAACCGGAGCCTATCCTGTCTCTCTTCATAGCTGAAATACTCCAGCCTATGCAACATCCTGGGGAATCTCCTCTGCACCCTCTCCAGTGCAATCACATCCTTCTTATCGCGTGGTGCCCAGAACTATACACAGTACTCCAGCTGTGGCCTTACTAGCGTTTTATGCAGCTCCATCATAACCTCCCCACTCTTATATTCTATGCCTCAGCTAATAAAGGCAAGCATTTCATATGCCTTCCAAACCACCTGTGCTGCTGCCTTCGGCAATCTATGGACAAGTCCACAAATATCCCTTTGACATTCTGTACTTCCCAGCGTGCGACCATCCATTGTATATTCCCTTGCCTTGGTAGTCCTCCTAAAATGCATCACGCCACATTTCTCAGGATTAAATTCCATTTACCGCTTCTCTGCCCATCTTACCAGCCCATCTATATCATCCTGTAATCTAAGGCTTTCCTCCTCACTATTTATGACACCACCAATTTTTGTGTCATCTGTGAACTTACTGATCATACCTTCTACATTCACGTCTAAATTATAGATGTACACTACAAACAGGAATGGTCCCAGCACCGATTCCTGTGGTACACCGCTGGTCACAGGCTTCCAATCACAAAAAACAACCCTCGACCATCACCCTCTGCCTCATGCTAATAAGCCAATTTTGGATCCAATTTGCCAAATTGAGCTGGATCCCACGGGCTCCTACCTTAGAAACATAGAAAATGGGAGCAGGAACAGGTCATTCGGCATTTCGAGCCTGCTCATCCATTCATTATGATCATGGCTGATCATCCAACTCAGTAACCTGTTACCGCCTCTCCCCACCGCCCCCCCCCCCCCACATCCTTTGATCCTTTTCAACCCAAAAGCTATATCTGACTCCTTCTTGAAAACATACAATGTTTTTGCCTCAACTGCTTTCTGTGATAGCGAATTCCACTGGTTCACCACTCTCTGGGTGATGACATGACTCCTCATCTCAGTCCTGAAAGGATAACCCCGTATCTTTAGTCTATGATCCCTGGTTCTGGACTCCCCCCACCATCGGGAGCATCCGTCCTGCATCTACACTTTTAAGTCCTTTTCAAAATTTATAGGTTTCTATGAGATTCCCCCTCACTCTTCTGAACTCTTGTTAAATCCTAACTGACACAATCTCTTCTCAGACGTCAGTCCCACCATCCCAGGGATCAGTCTGGTAAACCTCCGCTGCACTCCGTCGATAGCAAGAACATCCTTCCTCAGACAAGGAGAACAAAATTTCACACAATATTCCAGGTGTGGCCTCACCGAGGCTCTGTAGAATTGCAGCAAGACATCCCTGCTTCTGTACTCGAATCCTCTCGCTATGAAGGCCAACATACCATTTGCCTTTTTTACCGCTTGTTGCACCTAAAAGCTTACCTTCAGCGACTGATGTACGGGAACACCCAGGTCTCGTTCCATATTCCCCTCTCTCAGTTTATAGCCGTTCCATATTACCCTCTCTCGGTTTATAGCCGTTCAGATAATAATCTGCTTTCCTGTTTTTGTTACCGAAGTGGATAACCTCACATTTATCCATATTATACTGCATCTGCCATGCATTTGCCCACTCACTCAACTTTTCCAAATCACCCTGAAGCCACTCTGCATCCTCCTCACAACTCATCCTCCCACTTAGTTGTGTGTCATCTGCAAATTTGTACATATTACATTTAGTTCCCTCATCTAAATCATCAATATATATTGTGAATAGCTGGGTTCCCAGCACCAATCCCTGCGGTACCCAACTAGTCACTGCCTGTCATTCAGAAAGAGACCCGTTTATTCCTACACTTTGTTTCCTGTCTGACAACCAATTTTCAATCCATCGCAATACACTACCTCCAATCCCATCCATCGCAATACACTACCTCCAATCCCATGTGCTTTAATTTTAGACGCTGCACTCTTATGTGGGACTTTGTCAAAAGCCTTCTGAACGTCCAAATAAACCATATCCACTGGCTGCCTCTCATCAACTCTACTAGTTATATCCTCGAAGAATTCTAGTAAATATGTCAAGCATGATTTCCCTTTCGTAAATCCGTGCTGCCTCTGTTCGATTCTACCACTGTTCTGAAAGTGCTGTACGATAAAACCTTTGAGAATGTGCTACAGAATTTTCCCCACTTCCAACGTCAGGCTGCCTGGTATATAATTCTATGTTTTCTCTCTACCTCTCTTTTTAAAATAGTGGGGTTACATTATCTATCCTCCAATCTGTAGGAACTGCTTCAGAGTCTATAGAATCTTGAAAGATGACCACCAATGCATCCATTATTTCTAGGGCCACTTCCTTAAGTACTCTGGGACTTCTTAAGTACTTCTTCACCCTAGTCCCATGCGGGACCTTATCAAAAATCCTCATCTACACATCAAGTCACCTGCTTGAAAGATTCAGTCAAATTTTGAGATATGATCTCCCTCTGACAAAGCCTGACTATCCCTGATTAATCCCTGGCTCTTCATGTGGAGATTAATCCTGTCTGTCAGGTTTTTTCTCCAGTAGTTTCCCTACCAATAATGTTAGACTCACTGGCCTGTAATTACATGATTTATCCCTGCTTCTTGAATAATGGTAACACATTCACTATTCGCCAGTCCTCTGGCACCTCTCTTGTGGCCAGAGAAGTGGTAAAAACAATTGACTCTGAGAAAAATAAATCATTTCATTGCAGATTTTAATGTGGCTTTCACTGCTAGAACACTAAAATTTCCACATTCGAAGCCAGTACCTTCTGAATCCAGAGCACACGAACATATGAACATACGAATTAAGAGCAGGAGTAGGCCACTCGGCCCCTCGAGCCTTCTCTGCCATTCAATAAGATCATGGCTAATCTGACTGCAAACTCGACTCCACAATCCCACTTACCCCGATATCCTTTCACCCTCTTTCTTATCAAGAATCTATCTACCTCTGCCTTAAAAAAATATTGAAAGATCCTGCTTCCACTTCCTTTTGAGGAAGAGAGTTCCAAAGACTCACGACCCTCTGTGAGAAAGCAATTCTCCTCTTTCCTATTTTAAAAGGGCGATCCCTTATTGTTAAATAGTAACCCCGAATTCTAGATTCTCTCACAAGAGGAAACATCCTTTCCACATCCACCCTGTCAAGATCCCTCAGGATCATAAATGTTTCAATCAAGTCGCCTCATACTCGTCTATACTGCAGTGGATACAAGCCTAGCCTGGCCATTCTTTCCTCATAAGACTATCCACCCATGTCAGGTATTAGTCTAGTAAACCTTTCCTGAACTGATTCCAATGCATTTGCATCCTTCCTTACATAAGGTGACCAATATTGTACACAGTCCTCCAGTTGTGATGTCACCAATGCCCTGTATAGCTGAAGCATAATCTCCTTACTTTTGTATTCAGTTCCCCTCACAATCAACAACATTGCATTAGCTTTCCGAAGGAATTGCTGTACCTGCATACTAGCCTTGTGCGATTCGTGCACTAGGACACCCAGATCCCTCTGCATCTCAGAGCTCTGCAATCTCTCTCCATTTAGATAATATGCTTCTTTTCACTCTTTCTGTCAAAATGAACAATTTCCCACTTTCCCACATTGTACTCCATTTGCCCACCCACTTTACATATCTATATTCCTTTGTAGCCTCCTTCAGTCCTCTTCACAACTTACTTCCCTATCTATCTTTGTGTCATCAGCAAATGTAGAAACCATACCTTCGGTCCCTTCATCCAAATCATTTATATAAATTGTAAAAAGTTGAGGCCCCAGCACAGATCCCTGTGGCAAACCACTCGTTACATCTTGCCAACCAGAAAATGACCCATTTTTGCCTACTTTGTTTCCTCTTTGCTAGCAGGACTCGGAAGGCGGAGTTCCCAAGCAGTGAGTATATAAAAAACTTATCTCGGGCATTCTCGGAGCAGACTCGGAGGGCGGAGTTCCGGAGCGGTGAGAATATAAAAAAAACCTATCTCGGGGATTCTCGGAGCAGGCTCGAAGGGCGAAGTTCCAGAGCGGTGAGTATGTAACAAAACCTATCTCGGGGATTCGCGGAGCAGACTCGGAGGGCGAAGTTCCAGAGCGGTGAGTATATAAAAAAACGTATCTCGGGGATTCGCGGAGCAGACTCGGAGGGCGAGTGCCAGAGCGGTGAGTATATAAAAAAACCTATCTCGGGGATTCTCGGAGCAGACTCGAAGGGCGAAGTTCCAGAGCGGTGAGTATGTAACAAAACCTATCTCGGGGATTCGCGGAGCAGACTCGGAGGGCGAAGTTCCGGAGCGGTGAGTATATAAAAAAATGTATCTCGGGGATTCGCGGAGCAGACTCGGAGGGCGAAGGTCCAGAGCGGTGAGTATATAAAAAAAACTATCTCGGGGATTCGTGGAGCAGACTCAGAGGGCGGAGTTCCAGAGCGGTAAGTATATAAAAAAACTTATCTCTGGGATTCGCGGAGCAGAGTCGGAGGGCGGAGTTCCAGAGCGGTGGATTCACAGAGTCCGTTCGCTCGGGTGGGAATAAAAAACTGAAAAAGTGAAGTCACAGGAAAGCTGTGACCTGATTGGCTGGTAGGGAAACTGCACCGAATTTGAAAATAAAACTAATAAAAATTGATTAAAACACTGATTAACTCATGAATAAGTAGAGTAACTAAACCAGAGGGAAGATATTACTGTATTTAGACAGCATTTAATATTTATTGTTAGAAATTTAGCACCAGGGACCACATAGTGAAGTGTATCATAATTTAGTAAGGATTTAATAAGTATTTATTTATTTTACATCGATTAACTAATTAGTGATAGAAATGTCAGTTAGAGGGGTGAAGTGCTTCACCTGTGAGATGTGGGAAGTCCGTGATGCTTACAGCGTTCCGGGCGACGACATCTGCAGGAAGTGTACCCAGTCGCAGCTCCTCACAGATGCATGGATCGGTTGGAGCGGCAACTGGATGCAGGTGGCTGAAAGCGTCATAGACAGGAGTTTTAGAGAAGTGGTTACACCCAAGATGCGGGCAGATAGATGGGTGACCGTTAGCAGGGGCAGGCAGTCAGTGCAGGGTTCCCTTGTGGCTATCCCCCTCTCTAACAGGTATACCGTTTTGGATACTGTTGAGGGGGATGGCCTATCAGGCGAAAACAGCAGCAGCCAGAGCAGTGGCACCACGGCTGGCACTGTTGTTCAGCAGGGAGGGACAAAGCACAGAAGAGCAATAGTTATAGGGGACTCTATAGTCGGGGGCACAGATAGGCGCTTCTGTGGACGTGAAAGAGACTCCAGGATTTTATGTTTCCTCACTGGTGCCAGGGTCAAGGATGTATCTGAACAGATAGGGGGCATTCTGAAGGGGGAGGGTGAACAGCCAGAGGTTGTGGTTCACATCGGTACCAACGACATAGGCAGGAAGAGTGATGAGGTCCTGCAGTGGGAGTTTAGGGAGTTAGGTAGTAAGTTAAAAAACAGGACCTCCAGTGTTGTAATCTCTGGATTACTCCCTATGCCACGTGCCAGTGAGGCTAGAAATAGGAAGATAGTGCCGCTAAAAACGTGGCTGAGCAGCTGGTGTAGAAGGGAGGGTTTCAGATATCTGCACCATTGGGCTCTCTTCAGGGACAGATGGGACCTGGACAAGAAGGACGGGTTGCATCTAACCTGGAGGGGCATAAATATCCTGGCTGCAAGATTTGCTAGCGTCACTCGGGAGGGTCTAAACTATTGTGGCAGGCGGGTGGGAACCAGAGCAGTAGGACAGCTAGTGAAGTAAATGAGGAGGACATAGTAAATAAGGCCTGTAGGACTTAGAGGAAGAGCAGGCAGGGAGATGTGACTGTGCACAGCGGGACTGGTGGTCTGAAGTGCATTTGTTTCAACGTGAGAAGTATAACAGGTAAGGCAGATGAAATTAGAGTTTAGACTAGTACTTGGAAATATGATGTTGTTGCTATTACAGAGGCTTGGTTAAGGGAGGGGCAGGATTGGCAGTTAAATGTTCCAGGCTTAAGAAGCTTCAGGCGGGATTGAGGGGGATGTAAAAGGGGTGGGGGAGTTGCATTACTGGTTGAGGAGAATATCACAGCTGTACTGTGGGAGGACACCTCAGAGGGGTCATGCAGCGAGGCAATATGGGTGGAGCTCAGGAATAGGAAGGGTGCAGTTAGATGTTGGGGGTTTACTACAGGCCTCCCAACAGCCAGCGGGAGGTGGAGAAGCAGATATGTGGACAGATTTTGGAAAGATGTCATGGTAACAGGGTTGTAGTGGTGGGTGACTTTAACTTCCCCAATATTGACTGGGACTCACTTAGTGCTAGGGGCTTGGATGGGGCAGAATTTGTGAGGAGCATCCAGGAAGGCTTCTTGAAACGGTATGTGGATAGTCCAACCAGGGATGGGGCCATTCTGGACCTGGTATTGGGGAATGGGCCCGGCCAGGTGGTCGAGGTTTCAGTGGGGGATCATTTCGGGAGCAGTGACCATAATTCCATAAGTTTTAAGGTACATGTGGATAAGGATAAGAGTAGTCCTCGGGTGAAGGTGCTAAATTGGGGGAAGGCTAATTCCAACAATATTAGGCAGGAACTGAAGAATTTAGATTGGGGGCGGCTGTTTGAGGGTAAATCAACATCTGACATGTGGGAGCCTTTCAAGCGTCAGTTGATTAGAATCCAGGACCAGCATGTTCCTGTAAGGAGGAAAGACAAGTTTGGCAAGTTTTGGGAAGCTTGGATAACACGGGATATTGTGAGCCTCGTCAAAAAGAAAAAGGAAGCATTTGTAAGGGCTGGAAGGCAAGGAACAGCTGAAGCACTTGAGGAATATAAGCATAGTAGGAAGGAACTTAAGCAAGGAGTTAGGAGGGCTAAAAGGGGTCATGAAAAGTAATTGGTGAAAAGGATTAAGGAAAATCCCAAGGCTTTTTATACATATATAATGAGCAAGAGGGTAACCAGGGAAAGGGTTGCCCAACTCAATGACTAAGATGGGAATCTATGCGTGGAGCCTGAGGAAGTGGGTGAGGTGCAAAATGAGTACTTTGCATCAGTATTCACCAAGGAGAAGGAGTGGATGATAAGCCGAGGGAAGGGAGTGCAGATAGTCTCAGTCATCTCATTATCAAAAAGGAGGAGGTGTTGGGTGTCTTGCAAAGTATTAAGGTCGATAAGTCCCCAGGGCATGATGGGATCTACCCTAGAATACTGAGGGAGGCAAGGGAAGAAATTGCTGGGGCCTTGACAGAAATCTTTGCATCCTCACTGGCAACAGGGGAGGTCGCAAAGGGCTGAAGAATAGTCAATGCTGTTCCTTTTTTTAAGAAGAGGGGTAAGGATAATCCAGGAAATTATAGGCCGGTGAGCCTTATGTCAGTGGTAGGGAAACTATTAGAGAGGATTCTTTGGGGCAGGATTTACTCTTATTTGGAAACAAATGAACTTATTAGCGAGAGACAGCATGGTTTTGTGAAGGGGAGGTCGTGTCTTACTAATTTGATTGAGTTTTTTGAGGAAGTGACGAAGATGATTGATGAGGGAAGGGTGGTGGATGTTGTCTATATGGACTTTAGTAAAGCCTTTGACAAGGTCCCGCATGGCAGACTGGTGCAGAAGGTGAAGTCACACGGGATCAGAGGTAAGCTGGCAAGATGGATACAGAACTGGCTCAGTCACAGAAGACAGAGGGTAACAGTGGATGGGTGTTTTTTTGAATGGAGGGATGTGACAAGTGGTGTTCCGCAGGGATCAGTGCTGGGACCTTTGCTGTTCGTAGTATATATAAATGACTTGGAGGAAAATGCAGCTGGTCTGATTAGTAAGTTTGCAGATGACACAAAGGTTGGTGGAGTTGCAGAGAATGATGAGGATTGTCAGAGGATACAGCAGGATATAGATCGGTTGGAGACTTGGGCAGAGAAATTGTACATGGAGTTTAATCCAAACAAATGTGAGGTAATGCATTTTGGAAGGTCGAATGCAGGTGGGAGGTATTCAGCAAATGGCAGAACCCTTAGGAGTATTGATAGGCAGAGAGATCTGGGCGTACAGGTCGACTGGTCACTGAAATTGGCAACGCAGGTGGATAAGCTAGTCAAGAAGGCATACGGCATGCTTGCCTTCATTGGTCGGGGCACAGAGTATAAAAATTGGCAAGTCATGTTGCAGCTGCACAGAACCTTGGTTAGGCCACACTTAGAATATTGTGCGCAATTCTGATCGCCACACTACACGAAGGACGTGGAGACTTTGGACAGGGTACAGAGGAGGTCTACCAGGATGTTGCCTGGTTGGAAGGGCATTAGCTATGAGGAGAGGTTGGAAAAACACGGATTGTTTTCACTGGAACGACGGAGGTGGAGAGGCGACATGATAGAGGTTTGCAAAGTTATGAGCGGCATGGACAGAGTGGATAGTCAGAAGCTTTTTCCCAGGGTGAAAGAGTCAGTTACTCGGGGACATCGGTTTAAAGTGCGAGGGCCAAAGTTTAGAGGGGATGTGCGAGGCAAGTTTTTTATACAGAGGGTGGTGAGTGCCTGGAACTTGCTGCCGGTGGAGGTGGTGGAAGCAGATACGATAACGACGATTAAGAGACATCCTAACAAATATATGAATAGGAAGGGAATAGAGGGATATGGGCCCCGTAAGTGCAGAAGGTGTTAGTTTCGGCAGGCATCAAGATCGGCGCAGGCTTGGAGGGCCGAATGGCCTGTTCCTTTGCTGTACTGTTCTTTGTTCATTGTTCTTGTTCAATCCTCGATCAATGCCAGTGTGTTACCCTCTACACTATAAGCTTTTAATTTCCACATTAACCTTTGATCTGGCACCTGATCAAATGCTTTCTGGAAATCTAAGTACAGTACATCCACTGGTTCCCCTTTCTCCACAGTACATGTTATTACTTCGAAGAACTCCAACAAATTGATTGAACACGATTTCCCTTTCAGAAGACCACGCTGACTCTGCCTGATTACTTTGATTTTTTTCTGACTGTCTGCGATTACGTTTTTAATAATTACGTCTCACATTTCCTGCAAGAGAGATGTGAAGCAAACTGGCCTGTAGTTTCTGTCTCCCTCCCTTTGTGAATAAAGGAGTTACATTGGCAAAAAGGAGTGACATACAGAGTGAAGTAACTCGGGACATGTTAAAAGCTCTCTCTGTTGAAAAGTTGAGTCATGTAGCTGGACAGTTAGGGATTACTCTCTGTCCAAAAGCTAGGAAACCCGAAATCCTAAGACTTGTGGCCAACCATTTTTCACTTGAAGCTGAATACTCAAACAGGTTTAGATCACTAACAGGTTGGGTATTGTTCGCTAAGGTAAAACTAGAACAGAATAGACTAGAATTAGAATTCCAGAGAGAGCAAGAAAGAGCAGAGTGATTGTCAAGAAAGGGAAAAAATAAGAATGTTCCAGAAGGAGAAGGAGGAAAGGGAGTTAAGGCGGCTCAAACAACTAGAGGAAGACCCAGTACACCGAGTGAAGACACAGCTAGTGAGGGAGCTGCCCCTCGCCCAGGACAATGTGCTGAGCTCTTAAAGTTCACCCAGTTCATTCGAAAGTTGAATGAGGAGGATGTGGCAGAATTTTTCATCACTTTTGAAAAGCTTGCAAAGCAGCTGAAATGGCTGGCAGAGAACTAGATACTGTTTTTACAAAACAAAGTAACAGGAAAAGCCCATGAGGTTTATTCATTGTTGTCAGATGAAAGTTCATCAGATTATGCGATAACTAAAAATTCTATCTTGGGCGCATATGAGATAGTACCACAGGTGTACCAGCAAAAATTCCAAACCCTCTGAAAGCAGCCTGACTAAACTGCCTCGAGTCTGAATGAGTTAAGCAGCTTAGGAACATAGGAGCAGAAGTAGGCCATTCAGCCCATCAAGCCTGCTCTGCCATTCAATATGATAGTGGCTGATCATCCACTTCAATGCCTTTTTCCCACATTATCCCCATATCCCTCTCTGTCAGTGGTACTTAGAAATCTGTCAATCTCTACTTTAAGCAGACTCAATCACTGAGCTTCCACAACTCTCTGGAGTAGAGAATTCCGAAAGTTCACAATCCTCTGAATAAAGAAATGTCTCTTCAGCTCAGTCTTAAGTGGCTTCCGTCTTATTTTGAAAGTGTGTCTGCTGATTCTAGTCTCCCCAACCTTGGGGAACATATTACCTACATCTGCCCTGTCTATCCCTTTAAATATTTTGTAGGTTTCAAAGAGATACCCTCTCATTCTTCGAAACTCTAGAGACTACACGCCCAGTTTGCCCAATCACTCTTCACAGGGCAGTCCTTCCATCCCAGGAACAAGTCTGGTGAACCTTTCATGCATTCTCTCGATGGCAATAATATCCTTCCTAGGGTAAAGGGACCAAAACTGCACACAGTACTCCATGTGAGGTCTAACCAAGGTTCTGTACAATTGAAGTAAGCCTTCACTACTTCTATACTCAAATATTCTTGCAATAAAGGCGGACATACCATTAGCCCTCTTATTGCTTGCTGAACCTGCTTGTTTGTCTTTAGTGACTTATTGACGACGGGGGGCGTTCAGAACTAGCTGCAGTCGCTTTGTGGTGACACAACCACACATGTTTCCCCCACTGCTTGATATAAATTCTGACAGTATGTACGTGTGTAACAGTTTGACCGAGTACCTACCTCTGCGGGAAGTGAGAGGTTCTGTGTCAGCAGATGGCAAACCATTTCCATCTGCCCCATTACTGCAGAGAATAGTAGATGCAGCGAGGAAAGGGGAAAGGATTACAGAAAATACTATGATATATTGACCTATGTTGTGAAAATTGGAAAGGAGATAATTGGGACAACTTTGTCTAAGTGTAGTCTGGAAAACCAGGTGGTCATGTGTCCTCACCACAGAGGTAGGTACTCGGTCAAACTGTAACACACGGACATACTGTCAGTATATATAAATATATACATACATATAAAACAGCAGAATAGAAGTGTGGATTTAATACCACTGTAAATTGCACCATGGAAACTAGGAAGGCATTATCAGGTTAACCCATGTGGCCGATAAGGGAAAGGGGAGATATTGCTTAACCACCACAATGAAGGAGTACCAGTATGGACATAACCGGATTTGTCTGGTGAGGAACAGTACGTTTCTTTTATACCCACAAATACCAACTGGAGTAGAGAAGATGGATTTGTAGAATACAGAAAAGAAAGACAGAAACGATAACTGTGACACAAAGTGTTAAGGACGACTTGATAAATTACCTCCGGGAATATGAATATACTATTCAGCCATTGCCCATACGTTGGGTTCAAGAGAGGCAGCAACTAGAATCCATTGGTGTAGTGTACTACAATCTGGAACAAGAGTGGAAGATAATACAAGTTGAGATTGACGAGATAAATGATTCGACTTGGTGGCAGGGCTAATGGAACTTGGGGTCAAACGTGCAGATACACCACTGGTTTAGAATTATCTCCCATGTCCTGATAGTTGTTTCGGGTATCATGGTGATATATGCGACATACTTAATTCGGAAACTTAAGAAATTGATGAAGGAATGTGCGAGGATGTATGAATGCAGGTTGGACAGCTACCTGAAAGGCAATCAGTATTCAAACTTGTTCTATAAAAAGATAGACAATTAAATATGTAACACGAGGGTAGTTGTATAACTATTGGTAGATACTTAAAATGAATTAATGAATGACAAATGTATTCTACAAATTAAATTGCGACTGTATTATGATCACACAAGTGATTAATTATGTAACAATGATGTTTAAATTGTGCTTTCTTTAACATTACACTCCTTAGGATATTGCGTTAACAATGAAATTGTAATTGCAGAAGTGTACGACCGAAGAGACAGGAGAGTGTGATCCCTTGTGCAAAGCCCTGCAGGATCAAAGGATGGCGGGGAGGGCCGTAGACTCAGTAAAAACGCATAAGAACTTAGTTGAAACAAGGGGACTCGTCACACAACAATACACAACGTTTTGAAACATAGTGGGGGCAGGATAGAAAGGAGCACAGCAAACAGATGGCCAAGGAATTGTAGACAGTACAGAAAAACAGGCTGAAACAAGAGAGAGATTCTACCAGACAGTATCCATGCACAAACCAGATAAAAGAGTTGCTATGGACACGAGATATGATTAGACTCACAGTAGACAATGGCTGAAACTGGTGACGGCATGAGAACCCCAGGGAAGAACAGTCAAGAAGGTTGCCTGTGTCAAGGACTCAGAGAACAAAAGGGCAGCCGCTAGTCTGAGACTGATCACCTCGTGACTTGACGGGTAGTATAACGTGCAAGTATTTAGTGCTTGTACCTGATGATTTAATGTGTGAATAAACATTGATATACCTTCCACCAGTCCGCTTCTGTGAATTCGTTAAGAGAAAGTGCAGATTAGGCACAACAACGATCTGCTGGCTCTATATAGGGTCTTACCAGGAACATTAAAAGAAGCAACACCAAGAGAGAAAATTACACGACCAGTAACAAAATTAGCAATGCTTCGTAAAGTTTACAGTCTTTATCAAAGACTCACCAGGAGTAACAACAGCAAAGAGGGATGAGAAAATGTCAGGTGCAGTAATGCAGTTAAACACGGTTTATAGAATTAATAGCTGGATAAAGTGTCTTACCAGGAACACCAACAATAGCGAGGATGGGATAGTAAATATATTGAATAGTCTGAAGAGCAAAATAGATACGATCATCTAATGAGTACCAGTCATAATATGTGGAAAGTGCGTCAAATTGCCAGATGAAACTCCTGTCCATTGTTGTCACATTACAATCTATTGTTCTCAGATTCTGATCTATCCTCTCCCTCTGTCTGGAGTTGTTGGTCCCTCTTACTGCCGGGTTTGATGCTCCTGTTGACACTATGTGATAATACATTGAAAGGAGTCCCTTATTAATAGAAGATGGAAACCCTCCAGTGAAACACTTAGGGTCCATGGAGACTGACATTAATTCCAGTCACTGAACAAACAGGTTCAGTTAACCCCTTTCAGTCCAGCACTGTTTGTACAACAATAAAGTACAACATTTATCCGGTCTGGATGGGATGTATGAGAGATGCTGAGGGAAGGAAAGGTGGGAATAGCGGAGGGACTGGACAGAATCTTTCAATCCTCCTTGGATATGGGAGTTGTGACAGAGGGCTGGAGGGTTGTAAATGTTACACCCTATTTGAAAAATAGGAGAGATGGGGTAGACACTGTATTTACTGACCAGACAGTTCAATGTCACTGATGGGGAAATTTCATAACCCAGGACAAATATATTCATTGCTTTGAAAAACATGGAATAATAAATAGAGAGCAGGAGGGATATGGTGATGACAAAGCATGCCTGGCAAACCTCAACAACAACTTATATTTATATAGTGCTTTTAATGTTATAAAACATCCCAAAGTACTTCACAGGATCATTATGAAGCAAAGTATGACACTGAGACACAACAGGAGATATTAGATCAGATGGCCAACAGCTTGAACAAAGAGATAGGTGTTAAGGAGTACTTGAAAGGAGGAACGCGAGACGGAAAGGTGATGACCGTAGCGTCGTGGTAATATTACCAAAATGGTAATACCGAGGATCAGGCTGATTCCCTGAGGACACGGGTTCAAACCCCACCGTGGCAACTGGTGCAATTTAAATTTCAATAAGTTATAAAATTCAATTAATTAATACAAATCTGCATTTGAAAGCTATTCTCAGCAATGCTGCCATGAAACTATCATTGATCATCGTTAAAAAACAACAGCCTGGATTATTGATGTTCTTTTGCTAATGGAAATCTGCCATCCTTATATGGTCTGCCTCCATGTGACTCCAGACCCACAACAATGTGGTTGACTCTCAACTGACTTGTGAAATGTCCAGCAAACCACTCAGTTATCAAGGGCAATTGGGGATGGGAAACAAATGCTGGTCTTGTCAGTGACACCCACATCGCATGAAAGAATGAAAAAAGAAAACTGTGCAGTGAGGATATTCCAGAACTTTGGGCCTTGGCAGCTGAAAGCCCGGACGCCAGTGGTGTAGGGATTAAAATCAGGGCTGCACAAGAGGCTGAAATTAGAGGAGCACATGTATCGCAGTGGGTTGTGGAGTTGGAGGAGATTACAGATATATGGGGGTGGGGTGGGGGAGAGACCATGGCGGCATCTGAAAACGAGGATGAGAATTTTAAAATCAAGACATTGCTTGACTGGGAGCCAATGTCGGTCAGTGATAGATGAACGGGACTTGGTGTGAGCTAAGGCATGGGCAGCAGAGTTTTGGATGACCTCAAGTTTACAGAGAGTAGAATGTTGGAGATCAGCCAGGAGTGAGTTGGAATAATCACATCTAGAGGTGACAAAGGCATCAATGCGGTTTCAGCAGCAGATGGGCTGAGACAGAGGTGAAGTCGGGCAATGTTACTGAGGTGGAAATAGGCGGTTGTAATGATATCCTGAAATGAGGTTCAAGCTCATTTTGTGGTCAAATGTGACACCAAGGTTGTAAACATACTGTCTGAATCTCAGACTGTTACCAGGGAGAGGGATGGGATCAATAGCAAGGGAACAGAGTTGACGTGGGGTGTGAAAACAATGTCTTCAGTCTTCCCAATATTTAATTGGAGGAAATTTCTGCTCATCCAGTACTGGATGTCGGATAAGCAGTCTGATAATTTACCAACAGTGGAGGAGTGGAGAGAGGTGGTGGTGAGGTAAACATGATGGAGTTATTTGATAAAACAATGGAGAGGGTTGATGAGGGTGATGTGATTGAAGTTATATATATGGAATTTCAAAAGGTGTTTCATTAAGTGACATTCAATAGACAGGTTAGGAAAACTGAACCCTATGGATTAAAGGGACAGTGACAGTGTGGATATAATATTGACTAAGGAACAGTAAACAGAGAGAAGTGGTGAAAGGTTGCTGTTCAGACTCAATGACAGTAGACAGTGGTGTTCCCTAGGGCTCGGTATTAGGACCACTGCTCTTTTTTCTCTTGGAAAACACGAGGTATGTAAGGCAGAGCTGAAACGTTAACTCTGTTTCTCTCTACACAGATGGTGCCAGACCTGCTGACTATTTCTGACAATTTCTGTTCTCATTGCAGGGTTCCAGCAGCCGCAGTATTTTGCTTTCATTTTAGTATTTCATTCACAGTCACTTCTCTTCCAGGAATGCCTACCTTGAAGAAGTTCTGCTCTTCTCTGGAAGAGCTTCGGGCCTCGGCAGCTGAAGTCACGGCCGCCAATGGTAGAGTAATTAAACTCGGGATGTTCAAGAGACCAGAATTATATGACGTCTCAGTGCTGCAGTGGAAGCTCAGATTGAGGTCATGAGATCCATGCTTGCTGCCATGCAGGATCAGACTGCTGCCATCATGGCTGTGGATCTCAGTGTTCAAAGGGGTTTGCAGGATCTCACAGCAGTCCAGCAATCTGCGATCCAGTAGATTACTAGGATTGCTGCGGTGTCGCCCCGTGGGAATGACAGTGTCTCCGTGGAGCAGGAACCTGTTGTCTTCTCTCAGGATGACAGTATTTGTTCTCCATTCACTGTCACTCCACCAGTGTGCTTGCTGTTACCCATCAGCCAGCCCAGGCTGCTGCTGCCCATGTCGAGGTGGTGCAGTCCGATTCCGAGTCCTCAAGTCACAGAGCTGCTCGAGGACATCCTGCAAGGCCATCTGCAGTCTCCCCAGTGAATGTCAGCAGACTTCCACCAGCCATGCTGCAGTCACTGGAGAAACACTATATCGGAGCACTAGGCAAGTCGAGGGAACCCACAAGACAGTCACTAAGGGAATACACAAGGTTGAATAGTTCAGTTTTGTTTGTCTAATTGGATGTGCTGTTGGATAAAGATGTTAATGAAAAGATTGTTGTTGGTGTTTTTTATTGCAGGATGATGACGAAGGGGACACTCTGATGGGGCGTCTCAGATGGGTGTAATGGTGGAGAATGGGGGATCCATGGTGGGGAAGGGAAGTTGTCCATTGGGAAACAGAATATAAGCAGAGACTCTCTGACGGTCTTTCTGGGTCAAAGGCATCCAGGAAATATTCTCCTTGCCTCCTCCTCCTCCTCCTGAGTTTTCCTCCGGATTCCTGGTGCCAATGCCTGTGTCCTCATGATGGTGATGATATGAAGGGTGCAGCAGAACACCATGAACTTGGACACCTGCTCCAGTGTGTACGGGAGGGCTCCCCGCGAGAGGTTCGGACAGTGGAAGCATTTCTTCATCACATTGGTGGTCTGTTCCACCATGTTCCTGGTGACTTCATTGTTCACGTTATACACATATTAATTGTGTGAGGTTGGTTGGCGGTGGGAGGAAGTTTGGGGGTGTAGTACCATGAGCTGTGTCTGGAGAGGGCGGGGTGGTTACATTTTTCTCCGTGGAGCCACATTCTGGTTCTGCATGGGAGCCTGATGTGTTGGGACCGGCTGACTGCTTCAGAATGAAGTTAATGTGGCTGCTGCCAAGATAGTGGGACATTCACCAACATGATGTATTGGGCATGCTCACACACCAACTGTACATTAATGGAGTGAGATTTTAGTCAGTTCCTGTACCTCTCCCCGTTGACATGGGGACACCCTAGAGACACCTCGACCATCAGGAATGTGTCTCTCCTGACAAAGCCACGGGACCTCATCCTGCTTATCCCCGCTGAGGGTGAAAATGATGTATTAACTTCACCCAACATAGATGGCCTCTCTCACCTCGCGGATGCATCAATGGACAGCACACATTCCTCACAACTACAGGCCAGTTAGTCCAACATCAGTGGTGGGAAAAGTTTTAGAACAATAATCAGGGATAAAACAGCAGGCATGTTGAGAGGTTTGAGTTAATTCAGGATAGCCAGCATAGATTTACAAAAGGAAAGTCATGCTTGACTAATCTAATTGCACTTTTGATGTTGCAACAGAGAAGGTTGATGAAGGGAATGTGATGGATGTTGTCTAGATTGGTTTGAAGAATGTGTTTGATAAAATACCACAAAAAAGGTTAATTACCAACATTGAATCAAATGGAATGGGAGGGTCAGTGTCCAATTGGATAAAAACAAAGGTTTACATAGAGAAAACAGTGTGTCATAGTAAATGGCAATTTTTCATACTGCAAGATGTTAGACAGTGAGTGTTCCCCCAGGGTCAGTGCTCGGGCCACTGTTTAATTTTGCTGTGTATAAATGACTTGGATCTTGGAATACAGAGTAGAATTTCAAAATCCGCCTCTGATACCAAACTTGGAGCTGTGACAAACAGTGAGTATGTTCAGAACCACCTGTGACAGGACATAGATACTAAGTAGATTGAGCAGACAAGTGGCAGATGAAAGTGTGAGACAAGTCTGAGGTGAGGCATTTTGACAGAGAGGATAGGAAGGCAATAAAGACTTAATAACACAGTTCTAAACAGTGTGCAGGAACAGAGAGACCTGTGGGTGCATGTGTATCCATCTTTAAAGGTGACAGGACATATTGAGAGATTGGTTCGTAAAATACATATAATCTTGGATTTCATAATGAGAGGTATTGAGTTCAAAAGCAGAGAAGTTATGATGAATGTTTAAAAATCTCTGGTTAGGTCTCAGCTGGACTAGTTTGTCCAATTCTGGTCATCACACTTCAGAAAGATTGTGAAGGTCTTTGAAATGGTGCTGAAGAGATTTAACAGGATGGTTCCAGGGATGGTGGATTTTAGTTCCAAGGTTAGGTTACAAGATTATGACAGGTCTGGATAATTTAGACAATGAAAAAGTGTTCCCATTAACTGATGGAAGAAAGACTAGGAGCACGGATGGAATGTTTTGGACAAGAGATGCAGGGGGAATATGAGGAAGAACATTTTTCTTTATGCAGCGGGTGTTAATGATCTGGAACTCACTGCCCACAAGTGTGTTGGAAGCAGAGACAATCAGTGATTTCAAATGAAAGCTGGTGGGCACCTGAATGAAATGAATTTGCTACAGGGATTGAGCGGGCGAGTGGGACTGAATGGATTGCTCCATGGAGAGCCAGCATGTACATGATGGGATGAATGGCCTCTTTCTATGTCGTAAATGGCTCTATCATTCTCTGTGACTCGATGTTGGATACTTCTCCTGCTCCTGCCTGGAAAGATCCGGATACATAGAAGTTCAATGAAACTGTGACCTTAACAGCCACTGACAGCTCCGTCCTCACCCTGGTGTGAGGCTCCAGGTCGTGTTACACGAGGTGACACAACTCTGTGACCACCTCCTTATTGAATCAGAGTCACCTCACACACTGCTCCTGGGTTAGGTGTAGGTAGCAAAAGTGTTCTCGGAAAACCGGAGGTGCGTAGGGCAGAGCCCCCTCTTCCTCCCACTTTACAGAGCTTCCCCTCTATGCAGCCTCTGCTCCATTTGTTACAGACCCAGAGACACTGTAACTACATTCCCCATACCTTGTCCAAATTTACATCACCAGATCCTCTGTCCTCCCTGAATGTCGGCAGCAGCACACAACACAACCTCCAGAGAACCATCCACAGCACCTCCACTAACATTACAATAGCAGAAGCCAAAAACCCCTCACCTGTAAGTTGAATGCCTGGTCCTTTTTAAATAACACGAGAGGGGCTTCCTCGTGCTGCTGAATGGATGTTCAGCTGAGAGTGACAAGCACAGGCGTTCCGTGGACAGTCCAAGTTTCAAAGACGTACATCACAGCTGCTGGAATGGCTGATAGAAGATATATAAAGACCCCTCCTCACGCTGCCAGCACATGCTTGGTGAACGGGGGCTCGAGCCCTCTCCAGCATGGAACACTTGAAGTGACTGGCAGAGCAGCTCGTATTATTTCATGGATCCAAACTTACATGGCGTTAGGCCCAGTGGCGCTGTAGAGCTGAAAATCATTGCCAGAGTAGATAAACAGAGAAAACGACTATAGGATCAAATGAATTAGGGGCAGAAGTAGGCCATTCAGCCCGTCAAGCCTGCTCCACCATCTAATAAGATCATGGCTGATCTGTTTGCTTTTCGAATTCCGCACCCCCATCTACCCCCAATAAACTTGGATTCTCTTGCCTAACAAAAATCTATCTCCCTCTGCGTTAAAAATATACAATGACCCCCCACCCCCACCCCTCCACCACCTTCTAAGGCAGAGATTTCCAAAATCACACAATCATCTGAGGAAAAGAAAAGTCTCCTCATCTCTGTCTGAAAAGGACGACCCCTAATTTTCAAACAGTGCCTTTTCAAACAGTTACTTTTAAAAGGTAATTGAAGAAAAGACTTTTAGGCAAAAGAGTTGTAGGAATATGGGAATGGAGAGGGGAATGGGATTAATTGGAGGGGTGAGGCCATGGAGGGATACAAGCACAATAATGAGAATATTAAAATTAAGGTGCTGCCAGACCGGGAGCTAATGTAGATCAGTGAGCACAGGGGTGATGGGGGATCGGGATTTGGTGTGAGTTAGAATACAGGCAGCATAGTTATGGATGGGCTGTGGTTTATTCAGGTTTATAACTGGGAGGGTGACCAGAATAGAATTGGAATAGTCAAGTGTGTATTTAACAAAGGCACTGATGAGTGTTTATGCAGCAGATGGGCTGAGGCAGAGGTGGAGACGTGTGTTAGTACAGAGGTGGTAGGAGGCAGGGTTGATGAGAATATGGAGATGAACTCAGCTCAGATTTAAATAGAACACAGAGGTTACAAACTGTCTGGTTCAGCCTCAGATATTTGGCAATGAGGAGATCATGGTTCATGGATAGTGGATGGAATTTCTTATAGAGACCAATGAAAACTCCACTGTTCCCAAATTTAAATAGCAAGAACATTATTTCAGTGAAACAAATTTTACAGATGTCATAGCGGGAAATACAGACTTACCAGGGACAGCAACAGCAGCAAAGATGGGAGAGTAAATTACAGGCACTCTAATGCACTTGGCAATGGTTTACAGAGCTAATACCTGGAGACATATATTTGCCAGGAATAACAACAGCAGCAAGGAGGGCAGAGGAAATGACAAGAATGGGAATGCAGTTAAACATGGTTTATCGAATTAATAGTTAGATACAGAGACTTACTAGGGACACCAATAATAGCCAGGAAGGGGTAGTAAATGTATTGAATATTCCTCAGTGCGGAATAGATCAGACTGTTTAATGAGAACTGATCATAATCTGCAGAAAGAAAGTTAAACTCCCAGATGAAACTCCTGTTCATTGTTGTAACATTCCAATCTATTGTTCTCTGATTCTAATCTATTCTCTTCCTCTCTCCAGAGCCGCTGATCCCTATTAGTGCCGGGAGTGATGTGATACTCCCACTGACACTATGCAAAGGCACAGATGAGGGGTAGTGCAGCAAATGGGCTGAGGCAGAGGTGGAGATGGGTGATATTACAGAGGTGGTAGTAGGCAGGGTTTGTGAAGGAGAGAATATGGAGATGAACACAGCTCAGGTTTAAATAGAACACAGAGGTTGCACACAGTCTGGTTCAGTCTCAGACATTGGACTTGGAGTATGTCGTTCACAGATCGGGGACAGGATTTCTTATGGAGACCAATAACACTGGTTTCAGGCTTCAGAGAAAAAAAAATTACTTGAACAGTATTTCAGTGAACCATGGTTTACAGATCGTATTTGTGGAAATGAAGACTTACCAGGGCAGTAACAGCAGGAAAGATGAGAATAAATTACAAGAACTATAATACTATTAGCAATGGTTGTAGAGCTAATAGCTGGAGACAGAGATTCACCAGGACTAACAACAGCAGTAAGGAGGGCAGAGTAAATTCCAGGAACATTATTGCAGTTAAGTATGGTTTATAATATTCATAGCTGTATTGACAAACTTACCAGGGACACCAACAATAGCAAGGATGGGATAGTAAATATGCTGCATAATCAACAGTGTGTAATAGATCCGGGATGTTAAAGACAGCGAATCGTCTGCAGAAAGTATGTAAAGAGGCAATGATAATCCTCTGCCCACTTTTGTAACATTCCATTCCACTGTTCTCAGATTCTGACCCATTGTTGCAACATTCCAATCTATTGTTCTCAGGTTCCGATCTATCCTCTCCCTCTCTCTGGTGCAGCTGATGCCTGTAAGTGGTGAAGCTGACGATCGACTGGCACAATGGTATTAAACCTTGAAAGGAATCCCTTATTAATAGAAGATGGAAAACCTCCAGTGACACAATTAGGGTCCATGGAGACTGACATTAACTACAGTCACTGAACAAACAGGTTCTGTTGACCACTTTCCATCCAAACACTTTTTGTACCTCAGAGAAGTAGAACATTTTCCTGGTCTGTATGGGATGCATGAGGCTACTGAGGAAAGGAAATGTGGAAATAACAGAGGCCCTGGACAGAATCTTTCAATCGTCCTTGGATATGGGAGTGATAATCGAGAACTGGAGGGTTGTAAATGTTACTCCCTGTTTAAAAAAGGAGAGATGGGGTAAAACCTGTATTAATGACCAGTCAGTCTAATGTCGGTGGTTGGAAATTTCTAAAGGTCACAAGCAGGATATAAGTATTCCTTACTCATAAAAGGGATAAAATTTGAGAAGCAGCACGCAAATGCGAATTCAAAATCATGTATGGCAAACGACAACAACAACGTATTTTATATAGTGTCTTTAATGTAATAAAACATCCCATGATGCTTCCTCATAAAACAAAACATGACACTGAGAGATATAAGAAATTATTAGGTCAGAGGACCAAAAGCGTGGTCAAAGATGTAGGTTTTAATGGGTGTCTTAAAAGAGGAAAGGGTGGTGGAGAGGTGGCGTGATGGAGAGGCGGAGAGGTGTAAGGAGGGTATTCTAGAGCTTGGAGCTGAGGCAACTGAAGGTGTGGTCACCAATGGTGGAACAGTTAAAATCAGGGATGCACAAGAGGCCAGAATTAGAGGAGCACAGATATGTACAGGACGGGGGCGAGGTCATGGAGGAAAAATAATTTGAGAATTTAAATAGAGAGATTACTTGATCAGGAGTCAAAGTCGGTCTTTGATATGTGCACGGGATGTGGCACGATTGAGGACATGGCAGCAGAGTTCTGGAGGACATCAAGTTTACAGAGAGTAGCAGGCGGGAAATCAGAGAAAAGTGTGTTGGAGTAGTCATTTCTAGGGATAAGGAAGGCATGAATGAATTTCAGAAGCAGATGGGCTGAGACAGGGGTGAAGTCGGGCACTGTTACTGAGGTGGAAGTAGGCGGTTGTAATGATATCCTGAAAATGAGGTTAAAGCTCATTTTGTGATGAAATGTGATACTAAGGCTGCAAACAAACTGTATGAATCTCAGACTGATACAGGGAGAGGGATGGAATCAATAGCAAGGGAACAGAGTTGGAGTGGGGAGTGAAAACAAGGGCTTCAGTCTTCCCAATATTTAATTGGACGAAATTTCTGCTCATCCAGTACTGGATGTCGGATAAGCAGTCTGATAATTTAACAACAATGGAGGAGTGGAGAGAGGTGGTGCTGAGGTAAACTTGATGGAGTTCTTTGATAAAACAATGGAGAGGGTTGATGAGGGTGGTGTGATCGAAGTTATATATATGGACTTTCAAAAGGTGTTTGATCAAATCACATTCAATAGACAGGTTAGGAAAACCGAACCCTATGGATTAAAGGGACAGTGGCAGTGTGGATATAAAATTGGCTAAGGAACAGTAAACAGAGAGAAGTGCTGAAAGGTTGTTGTTCAGACTCGATGGGAGTATACAGTGGTGTTTTCCAGGGCTCGTTATTCGGATCGGTGCTCTTTTTGCTCTTGGAAAACCCAGGGTGGGTAGGGCAGAGCCCCCTCCTCCGCCCTCTTTGCACAGCTTCCCCTCTCTGCAGCCTCTGCTCCATTTGTTAGTCATGTTACAGACCCAGACACTGTAACTACAGTCCCTATAACTTGTCCAGAGCTGGGTCAACAAATCCTCTGTCCTCCCTGAATGTCTGCAGCAGCTCACAACACAATCTCCAGAAAACCATCCACAGCACCTCCACTAACTTTACAATGGCAGAAGTCAGTAAAAAGCCCTACACCTGTAAGATGGATACCCGGTCTATTTAAATAACAATAGAGGGGGTTCCTCGTGCTGCTGAATGTATGTTCGGCTGAGAGTGACAGACACAGACGGTCAGTGGACATGCAAAGACCAAGTTTCAAAGTCGTACATCAAAGCTGCCGGAATGGCTGATTGACCCCATATTCAGACCTTCCTCACACTACAGACACAAACACATTACACCCACTCCAGCACCCCGGCCAGCCTGGGTTTCCTGTACAATGTGCTGGATGTGACGGGCAGTACAGCTCACACCATTTTATGGATCCAAACTTCCACAGCACCAGTGGAGCTGGAGAGATGAAATTTGTGGTCAGGGATAGAGACAGAGGGAAATAAACTCACTTCAAAAAGGGAATTAGAAAAATACTTTAAGATGAACAAGCTGCAGGAATATTGGAAATGAACAGGGGATTGGGATAATCAGAGGGGTGAGGACATGAGGGATTTGATCACATGAGTGAGAATATTAAAATTGAGGTGTTACTGGACCAAGAGCCAATGTAGATCAGTGAACACAGGGATGTTGGGTGAACAGAATTTAGTGTAAGTTAGAAGGTGACAGCAGAGTTTTGGATGACCACAAGGTTACAGAGAATAGAATGTGGGAGAGCAGCCAGGAATGTGTTGGAATAGTTAAGTCTCGAGGTAACAGTCAGGTCCTCCAGCCAAAATGGACAGTTTGACCTTTTCTCACATTATACTCCATTTGCCAGTTCTTTGACCACTCATTTAACCTATCTATATCCCTTTGTAACCTCCTTATGTCCTCTTGAGAACTTACCTTCTTACCTATCTTGGAGTCATTAGCAAATTTCGCAAGCATACCTTCGGTCCATTCATCAAAATCATTTATATACATTGTAAAAAGTTGAGGCCCCAGCACTGATCGCGGTGGCACACCACTCGTTGCAGCTTGCCAACCAGAAAATAACCCATTTATGCCTACTCTGTTCCCTGTTAGCTAGCCAATCCTCTATCCATGCCAATTATTTTACCCCCTACACTATGAGCTTTTATTTTCCACAATGACGTTTGATGTGGTCTGTAAATCTAAGTACAGTAAATCCACCAGTTCCCCTTTATCCACAGTACATGTTACTTCTTCAAAGATCTCCAGTATATTGGTTAAACATGATTTCCCTTTCACAAAACCATGTTGACTCTCCCTGATCACCTTGATTTTTTTCGACGTGCTTTAACGTCTTTCTAACGTCTTTAATAATAGCTTCTAACATCTGATCCATAGCTGAAAGCCATTCTCACCTGCCACAGGTCCTATGTACACTATGTCTCTTCTGATGTTATGCTCTATTTGAACTGTTACTCCTCAAAGAGCATAGAATTATAGAGATACACAGCACAGAAACAGGAACTTCAGCCTACTGTGTCTGTGCCGGCCATCAAGCACCAAACTACTCTAATCCCAATTCCCAGCACTTGGCCTGTAGCCTTGTTTGCCATGGCGATTCAAGAGCTCATCTAAATACTTCTGAAATGTTGTGAGGGTTCCTGCCCGGACCATCTCTTAAGGCAGTGCCTTCCAGATTCCAACCACCCTCTGGGTGAAAATTATTTTCCTCAAATCCCTTCTAAACCTCCTGCCAATTACCTTAAATCTAATCCCCCTGGTTATTGACCCGTCCGCTGAGGGAAAAAAGATTCTTCATATCTACCTATCAATGCCCCTCATTATTTTGTATAGCTCAATCATGACACCCCTCATCCTTTTCTGCTCTGAGGAAAACGACCCGAGCCTTTTCTGTCGCTCTTCATAGCTGAAATGCTCCAGCCCAGGCAACACCCTGGTAAATCTATTCTGCACCTTCTCCATTGCAATCACATTCTTTCGATAGTGCGGCAACCAGAACTAGACACAGTCCTCCAGTTGTGGCCTAACTGGAGTTTTATGCTCCATCATAACCTCCCTGCTCTTATATTCTATGCCTCGGCTAATAAAGGCAGGTGTCCCATACGTCTTCCTGACCGCATTGTCGACCTGTGCTGCTGCCTTCATGATCTATGGACAAGTACACCTAGGTCCCTCTGACCTTCAGTACTTCCTAGGGTCCTACCATCCATTGTATATTGCCTTGCCTTGTTCGCCCTCCCAAAATGCATCACCTCACACTTCTCAGGATTAAATTCCATTTGTCACTCCTCTGCCCATCTTACCAGCCCATCTGTATCATCCTGTAATCTAAGGCTTTCCTCCTCACTATTTACAACACCACCAATTTTCGTGTCAGCTGTGAACTTACTGATCAGACCTCCTATATTCACGTCTAAATCATTAATGTACACTACAAACAGCAGGTGTCCCAGCACCGATCCCTGCAGTACACCACGGGTCACAGGCTTCCACTTGCAAAAATAACCCTTGACCATCACCCTCTGCCTCCTGCCACTAAGCCAATTTTGGATCCAATTTGACAAATTGCCCTGGATCCCATGGGCTCTTACCTTCTTAACAAATCTCCCATACGGGACCCCATCAAAAGCCTTACTGAAGTCCATATAGACTACTGCTTTACCCTCCTGTACACCCCTAGTCACCGCCTCGAAAATAATCTATCAATTTAGTTAGACACGAACTCCCCTTGACAAAGCCATGCTGACTATTCCTGATTAATCCCTGCCTCTCCACGTGGAGATTAATCCGGTCCCTCCGTATTTTTTCCAATGGTTTCCCTGCAATAATTTGCTTGTGACCCTGCGACCTCCTTTCTGTGAATCTGTGACCCTCGATCAGATCTTACAGTGGTGTAGGAGTGGCAACAGAGTTCCTGCCTCCCTTTTATATGATTTTGCAGGGTGGAAGATGGAGAGATGAAATGTGTGGTCAGGGATAGAGACAGAGGGAAAGAAACCCACTTTTAAAAAGGGAATTAGCAAAAGAATTTAAGATGAACAAGTTTCAGGAATATTGGAAATGGACAGGGGATTGGGATAATCAGAAGGACGAGGACGTGGAGGGATTTGATCTCATGGTTGGAATATTAAAATTGTGGTGTTACTGGACCAAGAGCCAATGTCGGTCAGTGAGCACAGGGATGTTGGGTGAACAGAATTTGGTGTAAATTAGAAGATGGCAGCAGAGTTTTGGATGACCACAAGGTTACAGAGTGCAGAATGTGGGAAACAAGCCAGCAGTGTGTTAGAATAGTCAAATCTCGAGGTAACAAAGGCATGGATGAGGTTTTCAGCAAACGATGAGCTCAGCTCTCTCTTTCTCTCTTTCTCTATCCATCCCTCTCTCTCTCTGTCGCCCTCATTTGCTCTATCCCACGCTCAGAATCTTAAATGTTTCAATCAAGTCGCCCCTTACTCTTCTAAACTCCAGCTGATATAAGCCTAGCCTGTCCAGCCTTTCCTCATAAGGCAGTCCGCCCATATTATTCTAATAAACCTTCTCTGAACTGTTTGCAACGCATTTACATGTTTCCTTAAATAAGGAGACCAGTACTGAACACAGAATTCCAGATAATGTCTCACCAATGCCCTCCCTACCTTTGTATTCAATTCCACTCACAATAAGTGATAACATTATATTAGCTTTCCTAACTACTTTCTGAACCGACATACTAACCTTATGCAATTCATGCACCAGGACAGCCAGAAACTCCTGCATCTCAGAGTTCTGCAATCCCTCACCATTCAGATAATATGCTTAGTTTAATTTCATTATTACTACCAATATGGACAATTTCACATTTCCCCACATTCAACTCCATTTCCCAGATCTTTGCCTTTTCACTCAATCTATCTATATCCGTTTGTAGCCTCCTATGTCCTCTTCAGAACTTTGTTACGTCAACAGATTTACCAACCACACCTTCGGTCCTTTCATCTAATTCATTTAAATAAACTGTAAAAAGTTGAGGCCCCAGCACTGATACCTATGGCACACCTCTCGTTACATCCTGCCAACCAGAAAATTACCCATTTATGGCTGCTGTCTGTTTCCTGTTAGCTAACCAAACGTCTATCCATGGCAATGTGTTACCCCCTACACCATGACCTTTTATGTTTCGCAATGACCTTTGATGTGGCACCTTATCAAATGCCTTCTGGAAATCTATGTACAGTACATCCACCAGTTCCCCTTTATCCACAGCACATGTTACTTCTTCAAAGAACTCCAGTTAATTGATTAAACGTAATTTCCCTTTCACAAAACCATGCTGTCTCTGCCTAATCACCTTGAATTTTTCTACCTGCCCTGCTATAACATCTTTAATAATAGCTTCTAAAAAATCTAATCCACAGCCAGAAAGCCTTTCTCAAATGTCACAGCTCGTTTCTCCACTGTGTTTATCCTGATTTTGTGCTGTATTTGAACCGCCACTCCTCAATAAACTGCTTGTGACCCTTTGACCTACTTTTGGGTAATCTCTGACCCTAGATCAGACCTTACAGTGGTTCGGAGAGGGAAGACAGACATCGGGATGATAGGCTTGGTTTACTTGGTTTGTGAGAAATAGTAAACTCAGTTGAGTGATGAATGAGTAGGAGATTTGGCAACAAAAAGAGTTTCCACTCAATCAAACGTGTGTGTTCATCACTAAGAGCGTGGGGTGGAGGGGGGGGGGGTGCGGGGCGGTTCTTTCAGAGAGTTTTGAATAAGTAAAGCCAGAAATACAGTCTCACTGGCATATCACAGGAAATAGTAAATTGATAACCTGGTAGAGAAGAAAAACAGGCACACCTGGGGAGACTGACATCCTGAGGATTTTCAGGGTGTATGATTGTAATTACGATTTCATTCTCAATGGAATATTTGCGTATGTCCAGAAATGCAAATTTAAGCTAAAAAAAGGGCTGAGATAAGTTGGTCAATGGGGCACATCTGTGTACCTGAACAGAAAGTGCTGGAAATACTCAGTGGGTCTGGCAGCATCGGTGTAGAGAGAAACAGAGTTAATGTTTCAGATCTGTGACCCTTCATCAGAACTGGTAAACGTTAGAAATGTTGATGTACAAGCTGGAGATAGTGAGACCATGGACCTCCTGCTTTCCATACCACCCCCAATCCTTCACCCCAAACCTCCCCTTCTGATTTTATACTTTCCAATTATAACCCAATGCTGCCAGCTTCCCAGTCACAGCAGCTTCAGGAGACAGAAAGAGAGCAGCATAAGAGCAATAAAGCCCCATCACTTGGTCTGACACTCACAGCCACCAGATCAAATACTTATAGTGCGTGTACCTTAGAGGCTGGTATCGAGTCAGAATCTGCACGTGGTGAGTCACCGAGCACGAGTGAGCTGCAGCCAGTCCAGGGGGAAAGGATAGTCCATGTGACAGATCACCGGAGGGTGAGGTTACAAACGAGTTATAATACACAGGACTCAGATGTGAACATTGCTGGAGCTGCTGCCCATGCCGAGATGGTGCAGTCTGAATCCAAGTCCTCAAGGCCCATAGTTGTTCGAGGACGTCCTGCAAGGCCATCTGCAGTCTCCCTCAGTGAAAGACAGCAGCCTTCCACCAGCCATGCTGCAGTCACTGGGAAACACTGTGTAGGAGCACTAGGCAAGTTGAGGGAACCCACAAGACAGGGGCTAAGGGAATACACAAGGGTGAATAGTTCAGTTTTGTTTGTATAATTGCATGTGTTGTTGGATAAAGATGATCATGAAAAACATTTTGTTGGTGTTTATATTGCAGGATGCTTACCTAGGGGACGCTGTGATGGGGCATCTCAGATGGATGTAATGGTGGAGAAGAGGGGGATCCATGGTGGGAAAGGGAAGTTGTCCTATGGGAACTGGAATCTTAGCAGCGTCTCTACGACAGCCTGTCCGGTTTGAAATCATCCAGGAAATATCCTCCCTGCCTCCTCCTCCTCCAGCTGAGGTAGCCTGCGGATTCCTGGTGCCAATGCCTGTGTCCACATGATGGTGATGATGTGAAGGGTGCAGCAGAACTTGGACACCTGTTCCAGTATGTACTGGAGGGCTCCCCCCGAGCGGTTCAGACATCGGAAGCATTACTTCACCTGGTGGTTTTGTGTGGGGGAGGGGGGTGTCTAGGGTTCAGAGGTCATGAGCCACATTCTGGTTCTGCATGGGGGCCCGATGTGTTGGGACCGGCTGACTGCTTCAGAATGAAGGTATGGTGGCTGCTGCCAGGATAGTGGACATTTACCAACATGATGTACTGGGCATGCTCACACACCAACTGTACATTAATGGAGTGAGAGTTCTATCAGTTCCTGTACCTCTCCCCGTTGCCATGGGGATCCCGCAGAGACACCTAGACCATCAGGAATCCTGCTATCATGACAAAGCCACGGGATCCCTCACCTACTTCTCCCTCCTGATGGAGCAGACAGTATAATTCACCTTACCCGACATATATGGCCTCCGTCACACAGCAGATACATGAATGGACAACAGAGAGAGAGAGATAATGGATACGTTACCCTCTCTGGATGGAAATATCCAGATAAGAACAGAATAACATAAGAAGTAGGAGCAGGAGTAGGCATTCAGCCCCTCAAGCCTGCTTTGCCATTCAATATGATCATGGCTGATCTCATCTCGGCCTCAACTCCACTTTCCTGCCCGTTCTCCATAACTCTTCAACCCATTACTAATTAAAAATCTGTCTATCTCCTCCTTAAATTTACTCAATGCCCCGGCATCTATTGCAATTCGGGTAGTGAATCCCACAGACTCACGACCCTTTCAGAGAAGAAATTTCTCTTCATCTCTGTTTGAAATCTGCGACCCCTTATCCTAAAACAATTACCTCTCATTCTAGATTGCCCCACAAGAGGAAACATCTTCTCTATGTCTACTTTGTCAATCCCCTTAATCATCTTCTCTACCTCAATTAGATCGACTCTCATTCTTCTAAACTCTAGAGAGTAAAGGCATAAAGAGCTCAATCTCTCTTCATAAGACAAATCCCTCATCCCTGGAATCAATCTATTGACCCTCCTCTGATCTGCCTCCAATGCAACTACATCCATCCTCAAGTCAGGAGACTAAAACTATACACAATACTCCAGGTGCGGTCTCATTAATGCCTTGTACAGTTGCAGCAACACTTTCCTACTTTTATATTCTATTCCTTTAGCAAGATATACCAACATTCAATTTGCTTTCCTTATCACCTGTTGTACCTGCAAACTAGCTTTCTGCGATTCATGCACGAGGATACCCAGATCCTTCTGCACCGAAGCACTCTGAAGTTTCTCTCCAGTTAGGTAATAATTTGCCTTTCTATTCTTCCGACCAAAATGGATAACCTTACACTTATCCACGTTAAACTCCATCTGCCAAATTTTGCATCATTCACCTAACCTATCCATATCAATTTGTAAATTTCTTATTTAATTATTGCAATTTACTATCCCAGCTATTTTAGTGTCATCTGCAAATTTGGCAATAGTACTTTCTATCCCTGCATCCAAGTCATAAATATATATTGTAAATAGCTGAGGCCAAGGAACAAACCCTGTGGTACCCCACTAGTTACATATTGCCAACCAGAAAAAGACCCATTTATGCCGACTCTCTGTTTTCTGTTGGTTAGCCAATCCTCTATCAAAGTTAATAAATTGCCCCTAACCCCATGTAATCTTACCTTGTGTATTCACCTTTTGTGCAGCACCTTATCAAATGTCTTCTGGAAATCCAGATATACATCTGCAGGATCCCCATTTTCCTCTTTTCTTGTCACAGCTTCGAAGAACTCTAGCAAATTCGTCAAATAGGATTTACCCTTCATAAAACCATGCTGACTCTGATGGATTGCGTTTTGACTTTCTAAATATCCAGTTATTACTTCCTTAATAATGGGTTCTAACAATTTCCCAACGATAGATGTTTCCTACTTTCTGCCTTCCTCCCTTTCACCCAGTTCATTCCAAAGTTCAATGAGGAGGATGTGGCAGAATTATCCGTCACTTTTGAAAAGCTTGCAATGCAACTGAAATGTCCGGCGGAGAGCTGGAGACTGTTCTGACAAAACAAAGTAACAGGAAAATCCCATGAGGTTTATTCACTGTTGCCAGATGAAAGTTCATCAGATTATGAGATGACTAAAAATGCAATGCTGGGCGGACATGTGATAATACCGGAAGTGTACCGTCAAACATTCCAAACCCTCCGAAAGCAGCCTGACTAAAGTGATCTCGAGTTTGAAAGAGTTAAGCAGCTTCCGAACACAGGGACATAGGAGCAGGAGTAGGCCATTCAGCCCGTCGAGGCTGCTCCACCACTCAATATGACCATGGCTGATCATCCACTTCAATGCCTTTTTCACACATTATCTCCATAATCCCCTTTTTGTCATTTGCAGTTAGAAATCTGTCAATCTATAGTTTCAAAATACTCATCGACTGAGATTCAACATCCGTCTGGGATGCAGAATTCCAAAGATTCAGAAACCTCTGAGTCAAGAAATTTCTCCTCATCTCTGTCCGAAGTGGTTTCCCCCTTATTTTGAAATTGGATCCATTAGTTCTGTACTCCGCAACCAGGGGAAATATCGTACACGCATTTACGCTGTTTATCTCTTTAATTATTTCGTGGGTTTCAATGAGATCCCGACACATTCTTTGAAACTCTAGAGAATACAAGCCCAGTTTCTTTCTTCATAGAACAGTCTCGCTATCCCGGGAACAAGTCTGGTGAACCTTCATTGCACTCCCTCTATGGCAATAATATCCTTCCTAAGGTAAAGGGACCCAAACTGCACACAATATTCCAGGTGTGGTCTAAGCAAGGATCTATACACATGAAGTAAGACTTCACTACTCCTGTACTCAAATCATCTTGTGATAAAGGCGAACAGACCATTAGCATTCCGAATTGCTTGCTGCACTGCATGTTAGTTTTCAGTGACTTACTGACACACGGGTCCCTCTGTACATCTACACTTTCTAATCTCTTACTATTTAAGAAATACTCTGCACTTCTGTTCCTCCTACCAAAATGGATAACGTCATATCTGTCCATATTATATTCCATCTGCCATGTTCTTGCCCAGTCACAATGTCTGTCCAAATCCCCTTGAAGACGCTTTGCATCTTCCTCACAACATACATTCCCACCTAGTTTTGTGTCATCTGCGAACTTGGAAATATTACATTTGGTCCCCACATCCAAATCATTGACATATATTGTTAACAGCTGGGGCCCAAGTACTGATCCTTGTGGTACACAACTAATCACAGCCTGCCAAAGTGAGAATGACCCGTTTCTTCCTACTCACTGTTTTCTGCCTGTTAACCAATCTTTAATCCATGCCAGTATATTACCTCCTATCCCATGTGCTTTAATGTTGCTAACCAACCTCTTGTGGGGTACTTTATCAAAAGCCTTCTGAAAATCCAAGGAAACACGTCCACCGACTCCCCTTTATCAATTCTGTTCGTAACATCCTCAATAAAATCTCCAACAGGTTCGTCAAACATGATTTCTCATTCATAAATCCATGTTTACGATGCCCAAACAGATTATTATCCAACTGTCCATTTATCACATCCTTGAGAATAGAGTCCCAGCATTTTCCCAACGACGGATGCACGAAAGCAGGTCTATAAGTCCCTGTTTTTACTCTCCCTCCCTTCGTAAATAGTGGGGTGACATTTGCTACCTTCCAATCTGCAGGAACTGCTCCAGAATCTATAGAATTTTTCAAGATAGTCATCAATGCAGCCACCATCTCCATAGCTATCTCTTCCCACACCCTGGAATGCAGAATATCAGATCCTGGGGCCTCATCAAACTTCAGCCCCATTAATTTCTCCAATGCAACATTCTTACTAATATTAATTTCCTTCATGTCCTCATTCTCGCTAATTCCTTGGATCTCTAATCCTGGAAACTTCCTTGTATCTTCCTCAATGAGGATAGACACAAAGTAATCATTTAGCTTCACTGCCATTTCTCTATTCACCATTATAAATTCCCCTGACTCTGCCTGTATTGGACCCACATTTGTATTCGCCAAACGTTTCATTTTTAGGTAGCGATAGAAGATTTAAAGTCAGTTTTTGTGTTTACTTTTGACCAGTGGATACAAACACTCAAATTACAGCCCACATATCTGAACCTTAGAGTGGTGATCCATCTCAAGGAGTTCAAAAAATCGCTCTCCCTACCATTAAAACCCACAAAGAGGAAGGAAAGGTTCAAAGAGCCAGGCAGGTTGCAATTCTGGCTGATGCATTTTCCCTTGTACACAAAGCCTTAACCCCAAAGGGAAACCCTTCCCTAGTCACCACAAAGACCAGAGAATAAAAGGTGGGAAGGTTATAGGAGCCCAATCAGCCTTGGGCAAGGAGGAAAAGCTGGACACCCAGGGGACCATCCTCAGGCCAAATAGGACGGCACTGAGAGGAGGAGTAAAGGCCGAAGACCTGTGCGTTTCCATTGGAATAAGGCAGATCACCATCGAGCTGAATGCTGCAAGTTATGGGAAAACCTGTAGCATTAATCAGGGACCACCAGATCAGTGCAGGATAATGGGACCTGATGGAAAGCACAACAGATCAGGCTGTGCCTCCAACTGCGGCAGACAGACCCAGTAAACCCACCACAGAGAGTGTGGGAAAAATAAACAAAATCCCTGAGAGGTACCAGGAATTTGTATCCTAAGGAAAAGTGACCACATACCCCTTGAGTGAGGCAAGTAAAACAATAGTCATACTCAAGGATACAGGGGCCACCCAATCCCTTCTGCTGGGAAAAAGAAAGTGCAGTGAATGCTAGAGCGTTAGTGAATGGTATCGGAAGACAGTATATGTCCATACCCTTATATCTGGTGCACTTGGAGTGTGACCCAGTTTCACGACCCTTTACCATGGGGATTGTACCTAGTTTACTGGGTGATGGGTCGAACTGCTCCTGGGTAATAATCTGACAGGGGAAAAGGTGGCAGCTTCCCCAGTAGTTCTAGAGAGACCAAAAGAGGTCCGGGAGACAGCATAGTTACAGGAGAAGGTCCCTGACATTCTCCCTGATTGTGTGGTGACTCGGTCCATGGCCAAACAATCCCCTGAACTGACACTGGAGACGGATTACCCTACATTCTGGTTGTCTGAAACCTTCTTTGGGAAGTTAGAGGAGACAAAGAATGTATTAAACAGTTCTTCCTTATTTGAGGCTCAACAACCCGACCCAGTGTTAAAAAATAGCACAGACTGTCCAAACCAAAACTGAAGCAGAGGGAGTTGCAGAGTGTTACCATTTAAATAATGAGGTGCTGATGAGGAAGTGGCGACCTCCTGACAGAGCAGAGGATGAAGAGTGGACAGTGGTTCACCAGATAGTGGTGCCGCTGAGGTCCCTTAAAGAAATATTAAGAATGACCCAAGACCTTCTAATGGATGGACATTTCGGTGTATGAAAAATCAAAGCCTGCAGAAGACACTATTTTGACTGGCCACAACTTCACAAAGATGTGGTGGCGTTTTGTAAAACTAGTCACATGTGCTAAGTTGTGGGGAAGCCCCAACCTGCAATAAAGCCTACACCCTAATTCACATACCAGCTTTTGGGGACCCCTTCAGCAGAGTGATGGTGGATTGTGGGCTCACCTGCTGAAAACAAAACGGGATCTTCTCACCATTATGGATGTGGTGACCCGATTCCCAGAGGCCATTCGCCTGAAGAACTATACCTGCCAAGGCTGTGGTGAAGGGGCTAACCCAATTCTTTACCCGATATGGGCTGCCTGCTGAGATCCAGTCGGATCAGGACACACATTTTATGTCCATTTTTTTTATTAGGTAATCTGGAGCACCGCAGCCTCACAGCTCCAGCGACCCGGGTTCGATTATGTGTACTGCTTGTGCAGAGTTTGCAAGTTCTCCCTGTGACCGCGTAGGTTTTCACCAGGTGATCCGGTTTCCTCCCGCAGCCAAAGACTTGCAGCCTGATAGGTAAATTGGCCATTATAAATTGCCCCTAGTATAGGTTGGTGGGAGGGGAGTTGAGGGATGGTGGGGATGTGGTAGGAATATGTGATTCATGTAGGATTAGTATAAATGGGTGGTTGATGGTCGGCACAGACTCGGTGGGCCGAAGGGCCTGTTTCAGTGCTGTATCTCTAAATAAATAAAATAAGTAAATAAATAAAGTCCTCAGCCTACCATCCATAGTCACACGGGGCTTTGGAGCGGTACGATCAGACCCTAAAGACAATGATCAGGCCATACTGCTATGAGCAACCCCATGACTGGGACAAAGGGCTGGGATTTCTCCTGTTGGTTTCCAGGGACTTATCCAATGATTCCACTGGCTTTAGTCTCTTTGAATTAGTTTATTGACACGAGGTGAGAGGTTCCCTTAAACTAATCAAAAAGAGGTTTTTGGGACACAGGGATGAGTATTCCATGTTAAACTGCATTTCTATGCTGTGGGAGCACCTAAAGACCTCCCAGGCAGCTATGAAAAGGTAAGGAGACAGAAATGCCAAGGCTAAAACATTTCAGGACAGAGACCATGTATTGTTACTATTCCGACTGCAGGGTGAACCCCTGAAATCCCGGTTCAGTGGTCCATATCGAGTGGCTAAAGGAATAGTCAGGTACATTATTTAATTGACACTCCAGACCAAAGGCAAAAAGCAAAGGCTCTGGAGGGAACAGCCAAGTACAGATCTGTCAGGCAGTCAGGAGGGAAGGATTGGAAAGGGCGGTGAGGACAGGTTAGAGGAGGGCCAGGAGGATTCCAACTGGAACCCCCTACTCTCCGAATAGCCAACCCTGAAATGTGAGATCCATCAGACCCTACGATCTCCTCCTTAAATGCAGGTCAAAGAGGCAGCCTAAAGAGGCTGCTAACAGCATTTACAGAAACGTGCAAGGACAAGGAAAGGTCCCAAAAAGGCATGTCAATGGTGAGGGAGATGCCTCACCTAGTCGACCTGCTGCTGCAGAGTGCAGCGAAAGCTGGACAAAGACCTGCGAGCAGTAATGTCCCAGAGGACATAGGGTAGATAAAATATTGATTCTTCCCATAGTAAAGGGAAAAGTGAAGGGAACGTACCCGAAAGTAAACAGCACTTGTGTACCTCACCAGAAAGCTAAAAGTAAGGTCAGTGTGGATCTACACACTGAAGAACCCAATGATCAGGTCCAAAACCCAAAGCTAATCAAACACAACAATTTCAAAGGCAAACTCAGCAAGAACAAAGGCCCAGAGGAAATCTCAGACACCTCACTGGGTCTAAAAAAAACAATTTATTACACACTGTCTGTTTAGGGAGAAAGATTGTTAAGGTGCAGGAACCTGAGTAGTTAAAACTTCATTGGAGGAAAGAAAAGGTAAACAATGCAATCGTTGATGCATTGCCCAGCGTCGAACCCGACACATAACCATCCCAGACAAAACGCCAAAAAAGTTAAATCAGTACAGCTGTAACAGACAATGTCAGCTGCAATAATTCTAAGATTAATGTGTGAATTTGAGAAGTGATTATTCAGAATGCATGTGTATTGCTTTCTTTTTCTTCCCACAGTTCTGAAATGAAATGTTCCCGTTATCACATTTCTTTCCATGTGCTGCGCCGGTGTTAAGATAACACAACATGCCAAATGAGGAATTTTAATTCATCGATTGGAAACTTACACTAACCTTTTAATAGAAAAAATCCTACAGTTAACCTTGAAAAAACTGGCAGCCAAGATGGCCACCGTAATTGGCATCTGAAACACATTTTCACATTCTAAGGCCTACAACAGGAGACACATGTCTGATGAGCCTGGACCAATATCATTGGCTTGCTCTAGTGATTGAATTATCTAAGATTACATTCATTAACACGGCATGCAAGAGTACCCTGACACATTGACTTTGAAAGAGCAAACTCCTCCAAGTATAAATACTGGTATCCTGAGCCCTGGGGAGATAGAAGTTTCTAACCGTGAATCTCATTAGAAGGGTCCAGAGAATACACTGAGGCCGTCATGAGACCTTCTGTCCATCTCTGTGAAAGCTGGGAGTTTCCCCTGGACAAAGACAGACAAGCCAATGATTCAAACTGTGCAGAAGCAGAAGGGCTGTGACCCCTCTCTCTCTCTCTCTCCATCTCTCCCTCCACCTAACATCACAAGTTTGAAAACCACATGTGACTGCGGACCCCTCAAGCCTACAGATTACTGCAGTCAGAGTAACCAGGGGAAGAAAGCCTCAAAGAAAATCCTGAGCAATGTGGACCAGCCACATACTGCACTTCGACAAGCAAAAGACTTCAAGAATATAACTTCAGCTGGAAGACCACGGCATCGCCCAGCATCACAGAATGAGTTTTTTTAAATTTATTCTGGACTCAAATCCAACCACAAATTTACTTCTCACTCTGTAATCCATTTGAGTGTGTGTGATTCTCGTATGAGTGTGCACGTAGCTGTGTGTTCCGTTTTTTTATGATTTTATTCAGATCGGGTTTCTCTTGTTAAGTTTAATAAACTCACCTCGTTCATGTATAAACTCAAGAGAACCAGTCCAATCGGTTTCTTCACCATCATACCAAAGGTAAGATGTAGAACACTCACTGAGAAGTTAAGCATATTCACTGTTTATAAAGGACAAACACTGTTGCAGTCAAATAAAGAAGAGCCACATTGACCCCTCCTCACCTGGCCATAACAATTGACCTGGCTGGGGATGGAGAGAATATGGGGATGAACTCAGCTCAGCATTAAATAGATACCAGAGGTTGTAAACCTCCTGGTTCAGCCTCAGACAATGGCCAGCGTGGGGGATGCAGATCATAGACAGGGAATGGAGTTGTGACAGAAACGGAAGATAATGGTTTCAGTCTTCTCACGATTTAAATGACAAGAACACTAACTCAGTGAAATATGGTTTATGAATCTAATAGTTGGATACAGAGACTTACCAGGGACACCAATAGTAGCGAGGATGGGATAGTAAATACATTGAATCATCTTCAGAGCATAATAGATCCGCCATTCTAATGTTATCCAATAATAATCTGCAGTAAGATAGTCAAACCAATAGGATACACTCCTGTCCATTGTTGTAACATTCCAATCTATTGTTCAGATTCTGATCACTCCTCCCCCTCTCTCTGCAGCCCACGGATCCCTTTTAGTGCCGGAGCTGATGGTCCCGCTAACACTTTCGGAAAACACATTGAAAGGAGTCCAGTATAAATAGAAGAGGGAAACCCTCCAGTGACACCATTCGGGTCCATGGAGACTGACATTAATTACAGTCACTGAACAAACTGGTTCAGTTAACCCCTTTCAATTCAACACTTTTGTACCACAATAAAGTAGAACATTTATCCAGTCTGCATGGGGTTTGTGAGGGTTACTGAGGGAAGGAATGGTGGAAATGACAGAATCTTTCAGTCCTCCTTGGATATGGGAGTGACGCCAGATGTCTGGAGGATTGTCAATGTTCAACCCTGTTTAAAATGGAGAGGTTGGGTAAACCCAGTAACTATCAGTCTAATGTTGGTGGTTGGAAACATCTAGAGGTCATAACCCAACACAAAAATATACCTTGCTTGGAAAACACGGGATAATAAATGACAAGCAGCACGGAAAGGTGAATGAAATATCATTCCTGATAATCTTGATCAAGTTCGTTGAGGACGTAACTGTGATTGTTTCATGTAATATAATTATAGAAAGTTTAAGATACAGAAAGAGGCCACTTGGCCCATTGTGTCTGCACCGGCCGAAAAATGATCCACCTATTCTAATCCCATCTTCCAGCATTTGATCCACAGCCCTGCAGATAATGACATTTGAGGTGAACATCCAGTTTCCTTTTCACTGAGTGGAGGGATTCTGCTTCAACTATCCTTTCAGGCAGTAATTTCTAGACTCTCACTATAAACAGGGGATGCAGTACTGAACCCTGTGGAACGCCACTGTAAACAGTCCTCCGGTCAGTAAATTGCCTGTCAACAACTACCCTTTTATAAAAACAAGACATGCTGGAAATACTCAGCAGGTCTGGCAGCATCTGTGGAGAGAGAAGCAGAGTTAGCGTCACAGGTCAGTGACCCTTCATCATTGAACTGAAACGTTAACTCTGCTTCTCCCTCCACAGATGTTGCCAGACCTGCCGAGTATTTCCAGCATTTCGTGTTTTACTTCAGATTTCCAGCATCCGCAGTATTTTGCTTTTATTATAACAATTACCCTTTGTTTCTTGCCACTGAGCCCATTTTGTATTTTTGGGTGAACAAGTTTCTCCTCAACTCCCCGCTAATCCTTCTACCAAGCACTTTAAGTCACTGCCCCCCAGTCACTGATCTCTCTGCTAAGGTGAATAGACTCTTCACCTCCACTCTATGCAGGCCCCACAAAATTATGTCCCTTTCAATCAGATCTCCCTTCAGCCTTCTCTGTTCCAAGTAGAACAACCCCAGCCTATCTAATCTTTCTTCATAGCTGCATTTTTCCAGTCCTGGCAAACATCCTTGTAAATCTCCTCTGTAGCCTCTCTAGTGCAATTCCATCCTTTGTGTAATTCGGTGACCAGAACTGCAGAGTACTCAGGTTGTGGCCCAACCAATGATTTATACAGTTCCAGCATAACCTCACTGCTCTTGTATTCTATCCCTCAGCTAATAAAGGAAAGGATTCCATATGCATTCTTAACCACCTTATCGACCTGACCTGCTACATTCAGGACATCAGTGGACATTGACTCCAAGGTCCCTCACTTCCTCTACACTTCTCAGTATTTTCCGATTGATTGTCTATCCCTTTGCCTTGTTTGACCTCCTCAATTACATCGTCTCATACTTAACCAGGCTGAATTCCATGTGACACTTTTTTTTTTAGATTAGAGATATAGCACTGAAACAGGCCCTTCGGCCCACCGAGTATGTGCCGACCATCAACCACCCATTTATACTAATCCTAAACTAATCCCATATTCCTACCAAACATCCCCACCTTTCCCTATATTTCCCTACCACCTACCTATACTAGTGACAATTTATAACGGCCAATTTACCTACCAACCAGCAAGTCTTTTGGCTTGTGGGAGGAAACCGGAGCACCCGGAGAAAACCCACGCAGACACAGGGAGAACTTTCAAACTCCACACAGGCAGCACCCAGAATCGACCCCGGCTCCCTGGAGCTGTGAGGCTGCAGTGCTAACCACTGCACCACTGTGCCGCCCCATCAATATTTTCTGCCATCAATATTTTCCTGCAGCCCAGTTATCCTCCTCGCCAGCTACCGCACAGCCAATCTGTGTACCATCTGCACACATCTTGATCATGCCCCCTACATGTACGTTCAAATCGTTAATATATACTACTAAAAGCTGGGGACCCAGTACTGAGCCCTGTGGAATGCCACTGGAAATAGACCTCAAGTCAGTAAAACGCCCGTCAACAATTACCCTTTGTTTCCTGCTACTGAGCCAATTTTGTATCCAGCTTTCTGCATTTCCCTGGATTCCATGGGACTGTATTTGTTTTACCTAGTATGCCACATGGGACCTTGTCAAAAGCCTTGCCAAAATCCACGGAGACCATATCATCCGCACTACCCTCATTTATCATCCTTGCGACTTGGTCGAAAAATTCAATCAAATAGTCAACAATATCTTCCCTTAACAAATCCATGCTGACTGTCCTTGATTGACCTGAGCCTTTCTAAGTGACAGTTTATCCTGTCTCTCAGAATACATTGCAATAATTTGCCCACGACTGAGGTTACACTGATTGGCCTGCAATTATTCGGTCTATCCTTTGCTCCCTTTTTAAAGAGGTACAATGTTAACAGTTCACCAATCCTCTGGCACCACACCTGTATCCAGTGAGGAATGGAAAATGATGGTCAGACCCTCTGCTATTTCCTCTCTCACTTCTTTTGACAGCCTGGAATACATTTCATCTGGCCCTGGTGATTTATCAACTTTCAAAGATGCTAATCCCATTAATACTTCCTCTCTCCCGATGTATATCACATCCAATAATTCACACTCCTCCTTAACCACAGTATCTGCATCATCCCCTCTTCTGTTCAGACAGATACAAAGTATTCATTAAGAACCATATCAACATCTTTCGCCCCTACTCATGTATATCCACTTATGTATATAGATTTTCAAACGGCCTGTGATCAGCTGACATTTCATAGACTTGTCATGACATGGATTAATGTGACAGTGATAGTGTGGATATGACACTGACTCAGGGACAGAAAGCAGAGAGAAGTGGTGAACAGTCATTGTTCAGACTGGATGTGGAGGGGAGTATACAGTACTGCTTCTCAGGGTTGGATTCACTCAGCGTGATATCAAGAAACGATTGAAGGCACGGGATACTGCAAAGGCTATGGGCCGTGACAATATTCCGGAAATAGTACTGAATACCTGTGCTCCAGAACTTCCGTTCCCCCATCAAACTGTTCAAGTACAGCTGCAACATTGGCATCTACCCGTCAATGTGAAAAATTGCCCAGCTATTTCCTGTACACAAAAAGCAGGACAAGTCCAACCCGGCCAATTACCGCCCCATCAGCCGATTCTCAATCATCAGTAAAGTGATGGAAGGTGTCATCGACAATGCTATCAAACAGCACTTGCTTAGCAATAACCTGCTTAGTGACGTTCAGTTTGGGTTCCGCCAGGGTCACACCGCTCCTGACCTCATTACAGCCTTGGTTCAAACATGAACAAAGGAGCTGAATTCAAGAGGTGAGGTATGAGTGACTGCCTTGACATCAAGGCAGCATTTGACTGAGTATGGCATCAAGGAGCCAGAGCAAAAATGAAGTCCGTGGGAATCAGCGGGAAAACTCTCTGCTGGTTGGCGTCATACCTAGCGCAAAGGAAGATGGTTGTGGTCGTTGCAGGTCAATCATCTCAACTCCAGGACATCACTGCAGGAGTTCCTCAGTGTAGTTTCCGAGACCCAACCATCTTCAGCTGTTTCATCAATGACCTTCCTTCAATCACAAGACCAGAAGTGGGGATGTTGGCTGATGATTGCACAATTTTCAGCACCATTCGTGACACCTCAAATCCTGAAGCAGTCTGTGTAGAAATGCAGCAGGACCTGGACAATATCAAGGCTTGGGCTGATAATTGGCAAGTATCATTCGCACTGCACTAGTGCCAGGTAATGACCATCTTCCACAAGAGAGAATCTAATCATCTCCCTTGACATTCAATGACATTACCATAGCTGAATCCACCACTATCTACATCCTAGGGGCTACCATTGACCAGAAACTGAACAGGAGTAGCCATATAAATACCATGGCTCAAAGAGCTGGTCATAGGCGAGGAATGCTGAGGCGATTAACTCACCTCCTGACTCCCCAAAGCCAGTCCACCATCTATAAGGCACAAGCTAGGAGTGTGATGGAATACTCTCCGCTTGTCTGGATGGGTGCAGCTCCAACAACACTCAAGAAGCTCGGCACCATCCAGTACAAAGCAGCCCGCTTGATTGGCACCCCATCCACAACATTCACTCCCTCCACCAGTGGCAGCAGTGTGTACCATCTACAAAATGCACTGCAGCAACACACCAAGGCTCCTCAGACAGCACCTTCCAAACACACAACCTCTACCATATAGAAGGGCAAGGGCAGCAGATGTATGGAAACACCACCACCTGCAAGTTCCCCTCCAAGCCACACACCATGCTGATTTGAAACTATCTTGCCGTTCCTTCACTGTCGCTGGGTCAAAATACTGGAACACCCTTCCTAACAGCACTGTGGGTGTACCTACCCCACATGGACTGCAGTGGTTCAAGAAGGCAGCTCACCACCACCTTCGCATGGTCAATTAGAGATGGGCAATAAATGCTGGCCTGGCCAGCGATGTCCACATCCCATGAATGAATTTTTAAAAATGATGCCATAGAACTGAAGGGCTGTAAAAGTTACACCCTGTTTAAAGAAGGGGAGGTTGGATAAGTTTTGTAACTATCAGCCTAATGTTGATTATTGGAAAATTCTGGAGGCCATTACCCAGCACAAAAATATTTCTTACTTGTAAAATCATGTCTTAATAAATGACAAGCAGCACGGATAGCTTCATGGAAAATCATTTCCGATAGTCTTGATAGTTTGTTGACAGAATTGTGAGTGTTAACGAGGATAGCGTGTTTCGTGTTATAGAGTCATAGAATCGTAGAAAATTTAAGGCACAGAAAGAGGTAACTTGGCCCATCGTGTCTGTACCAGCCGAAATATTATCCAACTATTCTAATCACTCCTTCCATCATTTGATCCGTAGCCCTGCAGATTATGACACTTGAGGTGCACATCCAGACTCCTTTTGAATGAGTAGAGGGTTTCTGCCTCAACCATCCTTTCATGAAGTGAGTTACAGACCCTCACTAAAAGCAGGGGACCCAGTACCAAGCCCTCTGGAACACGACTGGTAACAGTCCTCCAGTCAATACCCGTCAACAATTACCCTTTGTTTCCTGTCACCGAGGCAATTTTGTATTTCTGGGTGAACATGTTTTTCCTCAACTCACTTCTGATATTTCTGCCAATCACTTTAACTCTATGTCCCCTAGTCAATGACATTTTTGCTAAGGTGAATAGACCCTTCACCTCCACTCAATGCAGGGCCCACAAAATGTTGTTCATTTCAATCAGATCTCCCCTCAAGCCTTCCCTGTTCCATGAAGAACAACCCCAGCCTATCCAATCTTTCCTCATAGCTGCATTTTTCCAGTCCTGGCAACATCCTCGTAAATCTCCTCTGTACCCTCTCTAGTGCAATTGCCTCCTTTCTGTAATGTGGTTACTAGAACTGCACAACGTATTCAAGTTGTGGCCTACCCAATGATTTATACAGTTCCAGCATAACCTCCCAGCTCTTACATTCTATACCACGGCTAAAAAGGGAAATGATTCCATATGCATTCTTAACTGCCTTATTGACCTGTCCCGCTATCTTCAGGGATATGTGGGCATTCACTCCAAAGTCCCTTACTTCCTCTACATTTCTCAGTATTGTCCTAGTAATCGTGTATTCCTTTGCTTGTTTGAGCTCCCCAAATGCATCACCTCACACTTATCCAGGTCGATTCCCATTTTTCTGCCCATCTGACCAGACCGTCAATATCTTCCTGCAGCCTACAGCTATCCTTCTCGCTATCCGCCACATGGCCAATCTTTGTGTCGTCTGCAAAAGTCTTGATCATACCCCCTAAATTTATGTCTAAATCTTTAATATAGACCACAGAAAGCATGGGACCCATTACTGAGCCCTTTGGAATGACAATGGGGACAGTCCTCCAGTCGCAAAAATACTTGTCAATAATTACCCTGTGTTTCCTGCCACTGAGCCAATTTTGTATCCGCCTTGCTGCATTTCTCTGGATGCCATGGGATTTTATTTTTTGAACCAGTCTGTCATGTGGGACCTTGTCAGAAGCCTTGCTAAAATCCATGTAGACCACATCAACTGCGCTACCCTCATCTATATTCCTTGTAACAGCTTCAAAAAATTCGATCAATTTGGTCAAACAAGAGAGTCACTTAACACATCCATGCTGACTATCCTTGATAAACCTGTGCCTTTATAAGTGACAGTTTATCCCGTCTCTCAGAATAGATTCCAATAATTTGCCCACGACTGAGGTTAGACTGACTGGCCTGTAATTATTCAGACAATCCTTCGCTCCATTTTTAAACAGAGGTACAACGTTAGCAATTCTCCAATACTCCAGGAGCACAACTGTATCTAGTGAGATTGGGAAATGATGGTAGGCAGACCCTCTGCTATTTCCTCTCTTGCTACTTTGAACAGCCTGGGGTACATTTCATCCGGCTCTGGTGATGTTTCAACTTTCAAGGATGCTAATCCCATTAATACTTCCTCTCTCCCTATGTTTATTATATCCAATAATTCACACTTTTTCTCCTGAACGATAATATCTAAATCCCCCCTCTTTTCTGAAGACATCCGCAAAGTGCTCAATAAGAACCATACCAATATCTTCCACATTTATACAAAGGTTACCTTTCTCATCTATTATGGGTCCTACTCTCCCCTTAGTTATCCTCTTACTCTTAATGTCTTGAGAAAACATCTTTGCGTTCACCTTGATTTTGCTTGCCAATATTATTTCATACCCTCACTTTCCTTTCCTAATTTCCTTTTTGATTTGACCCCTCCACTTTCTATACTCCTCTCGGCTTTCTGCAGTATTAAGTTCTCAGTGTCGGACAGAAGCTTTCCTTTTCTGCGTTGTCCTACCCTGTCGGCTCCTTGACATCCATGGGACTCGAGATTTGGCCGCCTCACCCTTTTTCTTTGTGGGAACATGTTTATCCTGAACCTTTTGAATCTCCCCTTTGAATGCCTCCCACTGCTCTGAGACTGAACTACCTTCAAACAGCTGTTTCCAGTCCACTTTCGCTCCTGAGTTTAGTAATATTTACCTTTCCCCATTGAGAACTCTAACTCCTGATATATCTCTTGTCCTGTTCCATAATTAAGTTAAAACTAACTGAATTATGATCACTCCCACCAAAATGCTCTTCCCTGCCACTCCTTCCACCTGCCCATCTTCATTTCCAAAAACAATGTCCAGAACTGCACCCTCTGTTGTTGGACTTGCTACATCCTGGCCAAAAACGTTCTCCTGAATGCACCTCAAGATTTCTGTTCCCTTAATTATTTTCATACTAAAATTATCCCAGTTAATATTGGGGTTATTAAAATACCCTGCTATTACTGCCCTATTGTTCTTGCACTTCTCAGAGACTTGCCTACATATCTGCTCTTCTATCTCCCTCGGACTGTTTGGCTGATGGGATCACACTCCCAGCAGTGAGATTGCCCCTTTTTGGTTCCTTAGCTCAATCCATATCGCCTCACTTGATGAAGCTTCCAACATATCATCCCTCCTCACAGCTGCAATAGATTCCTTAACCAAAATTGCCATTCTCCTCATTTCTTAACCGTCTCCCTATTGCGTCTGAAAACCCTGTAACCAGGAACGTTGAGTTGCCATTCCTGTCCCACCTTAAGCCATGTTTCTGTAATAACTATGATATCATACTGCCACATGTCTATCTTTGCCCTGAGCTCATCTGCTTTATTTGCTGCACTCCTTGCATTGAAATAGATACCCCTGAGCACTGCCGAACCTTTTTTTTTATTTTCTCAGCCTCATTTCCTCTGTCTTCCAGACTCATCCATTAATTTTCCACCTTCCATTTTCAGTTCTGATTTTGCCCCAGCTGAGTCTATCCTCAGGTCCTCATCCCCACTGGTAAACTAGTTTAAACCCTTCCAACAGTACTTGCAGTGTGGCCATTAAAGAGACGGGGATATCACAGGGGCAGGAATGGATGTTGGATGTCACGGGGTTTAGATGTTTGAAAAGGAATAGGGAGGGAGGTAAAAGAGGTGGGGGAGTGGCATTGCTAATCAGGGATAGTATCACAGTTGCAGAAAGGGAGGTCGTCGAGGAGGGTTTGTCTACTGAGTCATTATGGGTGGAAGTCAGAAACAGGAAAGGAGCAGTCACTTTGTTGGGAGTTTTCTGTAGACCCCCAAATGGCAACAGAGACACGGAGGAACAGATTGGGAGGCAGATTTTGGAAAGTTGCAGAAGTGACAGGGTTTTTGTCATGGGTGACTTCAACTTCCCTAATATTGATTGGAACCTCCTTAGTGTAAATAGTTTGGATGGAGAAGTTTTTGTCAGGTGTGTCCAGGAAGGTTTCCTGAATCAATATGTAGATAGGCCGACTAGAGGGGAGACTATGTTGGACTTGGTGCTTAGCAACGAACCAGGCCAGGTGGCAGATCTCTCGGTGGGAGAGCATTTCGGTGATAGTGATCATAACTCCCTGACCATAGTCATGGAGAGGGACAGGAGCAGACGGGATGGGAAAATATATAATTGGGGGAAGGGAACTTACAAGGCTATTAGGCAGGAACTGGGGAGCATAAACTGGGAAAAGATGTTTTCAGGCAAATGCACAACAGAAATGTGGAGGTTGTTTAGGGAGCACTTGCTGCGACTGCTGGATAGGTTTGGCCCGATGAGGCAGGGAAGGGATGGTAGGGTGAAGAAACCTTGGATGACAAGAGATGTGGAACAGCTAGTCAGGCGGAAGAAGGAAGCTTACTTAAGGTTGAGGAAGCAAGGATCAGACAGGGCTCTAGAGGGTTGCAAGGTAGCCAGAAAGGAACTGAAGAATGGACTTCGGAGAGCTAGAAGGGGACATGAAAAAGTCTTGGCGGGTAGGATTAAGGAAACAGCCAAGGCGTTCTACATTTATGTGAGGAACAAGAGGATGGCCAGAGTGAGGGTAGGGCCGATCAGGGATAGTGGAGGGAACTTGTGCCTGGAGTCGTAGGAGGTAGGGGAGGTCCTAAATGAATACTTTGCTTCAGTGTTCACAAGTGAGAGGAAGCTGGTCGTTTGTGAGGTCAGCGTGGAACAGGCTGATATGCTGGAACAGGTTGAGGTTAAGAGGGAGGATGTACTGGAAATTCTGAATGATATGAGGACTGATACGTCCCCGGGGCCAGACGGGATATACCCAAGGATATTAAGGGAAGTGAGGGAAGAGATTGCGCGCCTTTGGCGATGATCTTTGCGTCCTCAGTGTCCACTGGAGTAGTACTGGATGATTGGAGGGTGGCAACTGTTGTTCCCTTGTTCAAGAAAGGGAATAGGGATAACACTGGGAATTATAGACCAGTCAGTCTTACGTCGGCAGTGGACAGATTATTGGAGAGGATTCTGAGAGACAGGATTTTTGATTATTTGGAAAAGCATGGTTTGATTGGAGACAGTCAGCATGGATTTGTAAGGGGCAGGCCATGCCTCACAAGCCTTATTGAATTCTTTGAAGATGTGACAAAACACATTGATGAAGGAAGAGCAGTGGATGTGGCGTATATGGATTTTAGCAAGGCGTTTGATAAGTTTCCCCATGGTAGGCTCATTCAGTAAGTGAGGAGGCATGGGATACAGGGGAAGTTGGCTGTCTGGATACAACATTGGCTGGCCCATAGAAGACAGAGGGTGGTAGTATTCAGCATGGAGCTCGGTGACCAGTGTTCTTCCGCAGGGATCTGTTCTGGGACCTCTGCCATTTGTGATTTTTATAAATGACTTGGATGAAGAAGTGGAAGGCTGGGGTAGCAAGTTTGCAGATGACACGAAGGTTGCTGGAGTTGTGGATAGTGTGGAAGGTTGTTGTAGGTTGCAACGGGCCATTGACAGGATGCAGAGCTGGGCTGAGAAGTGGCAGATGGAGTTCAACCTGGAAAAGTGTGAAATGATTCATTTTGGAAGGTCGAATTTGAATGCAGAATACCAGCTTAAAGACAGGATTCTTGGCAGTGTGGAGGAACAGAGGGATCTTGGGGTCCATGTCCATAGATCGCTCAAAGTTGCCACCCAAGTAGATAGGTTTGTTATGAAGGCACATGATGTCTTGGCTTTCATTAACAGGGGGATTGAATTTAAGAGCTGCGAGGTTATGCTGCAGCTCTATAAGGCCCTGGTTCGACCACACTTGGAATATTGTGTCCAGTTCTGGTCGCCTCATTATAGGAAGGATGTGGAAGCTTTAGAGAGGGTGCAGAGGAGATTTACCAGGATGCTGCCTGGACAGGAGGGTATGTCTTACGAAGATAGATTGAGGGAGCTAGGGCTTTTCTCATTGGAGCGAAGAAGGATGAAAGGTGACTTGATAGAGGGATACAAGATGATGAGAGGCATAGACAGAGTGGATCGCCAGAGACCTTTTCACAGGTGGAAAGGGCTATCACCAGGGGGCCTAATTTTAAGGTGATTGGAGGAAGGTTTCGGGGAGATGTTAGAGGTAGGTTCTTTACACAGAGAGTGGTGGGTGCGTGTAATGCGTTGCCAGCGGTGGTAGTAGAAGCAGATACATTAGGGACATTTAAGCGACTCATGGATAGGTACATGGATGATAGTAGATTGAAGGGTAGGTAGTTAGTTTGATCTTAGAGTAGGTTAAAGTTTCGGCACAACATCGAGGGCCGAAGAGCCTATACTGTGCTGTACTGTTCTATGTTCTATTTTCTAAAACGTTCCGCAAGGAATCCAGTCGTGGCTCTGTTCACGTGCAACCCGTTCGGCCTGTAAAAGTCCCATCTCCCCCAGAGCAGGTCCCAGAGTCCCAGGAATATGAATCTTTCCCTCCTGCAGCAACTTTCCAGCGAGGTATTCATCTGCCTTATCTTGCTATTTCTATACTAGGTTGCACCTGGCACTGCGAGTAATCTGGAGAATTCCACTTTTTGACGATGTTTGAGGTCCTGCTTGCTAATTTCTTCCCCACCTCCCTAAATTTTGACTGCGAGATCACATCCCTCTTTCTACCTATGTCATTGGTTCCCATGTGGTCCACGACGTCTGGCTGTTCCCCTCCTGCTTCAAGATGTTCTGCCGTTGCTGACTGAGGTCCTTGACCCTGGTACCAGGGAGGCAGCACACCATCCTGTATTCACGTCTGTGGCCACAGAAACGCCTGTCTGTTCCCCTGACTATTGACTCACCTATCACTATGGCTCTTCCATTCATCCCTGTATCCCACACTGCAGCTCAACCACCCGTGGCGCCATGGACTTGGCTCTGGCTGTACTCCCGAGGTGAAGCATCGCTTTCCTCAGCATTCGGAACTGAATACCTGTTTTTTTTTCAGATGAGAGATCCAGCACTGAAACAGGCCCATCGGCCCACCGAGTCTGTGCCGAACATCAGCCAACCATTTATACTAATCCTACACTAATCCCATATACCTACCAAACATCCCCACCTGTTCCTAGATTACCCTGCCACCGACCTATACTCGTGACAATTTATAATGGCCAATTTACCTATCAACCTGCAAGTCTTTTGTCTTGTGGGAGGAAACCGGAGCACCCGGAGAAAACCCACGCAGACACAGGGAGAACAATGCTGAAACTGAACAAACTGGTATATGAGAAGGAAGAATATGTAGGCTTATTGGAAAAAGGCAGAGGATGGGATTAGGATAATTGCTCATTCGGAGAGCCACAGCAGACACGATGGGCTGAATAGCTCCTCTTTGCTGTAATAATTCTGATTGTTTTATTGCAGGAGGATGACCACGGGGACGCTGTGATGGGGCGACTCAGATGGGTGTAATGGTGGAGAATGTGGGATCCATGGTGGGAAAGGGAAGTCGTCCTATGGGAACTGGTATCTTAGCAAGGACTCTCCGACAGCCAATCCGGGTGGAAGGCATCCAGGAAATATCCTCCCTGCCTCCTTCTCCTCCTCCTCCTGAGGTAGCCTCTGGATTTCTGATGCCAATGCCTGTGTCATCATGATGCTGTTGATATGAAGGGTGCAGCAGAACACCATGAACTTTGACACCTGCTCCAGTGTGTACTGGAGGGCCACCCCCGAGCGGTTCAGACATCAGAAACATTGCTTCATCACACCGATGGTCTGTTCCACCATGTTCCTGGTGACTCCATTGCTCACGTTATACACAAGTTAATTGTGTGAGGTTGGTTGACGGTCGGAGGTGGTTTGGGGATGTAGAAACATGAGCGGTGTCTAGAGGGGGATTGTCTTTGTTGCGATTAGCCACATTATTGTTTTCCATGGAGCCCCGAAGTGTTGGGACCGGCTGACTGCTTCAGAATGAAGGTCTGGTGGCTGCTGACAGGATAATGGACATTCACCAACATGATGTACCGGGCATGCACACACACCAACTGTACATTAATGGAGTGAGAGTTTTTCCAGTTCCTGTACCTCTCCCCGTTGACATGGGGGCCCCGCAGAGCCACCTACACCATCAGAAATCCCGCTATCCTGACAAAGCCAAGGGATCTCTCATCCTGATTCTCCCTGCTGAGGGAGTAAATGATGACATCGATGCTCACCCTCACCTCCCAGAATTATCAATGGACAATAGACAGGCCTAGTAACTACTAGTCAGTTCGTGTAACATCAGTGGCAGGTAAGGTTGTAGAAATAATAATCAGGGAAAAAGGACAACACACACTTGGAGAGGTTTGAGTTAATTAAGGATTGTCAACACGGATTTCCAAAAGGCAGATTATGCTGAATGAACTAATGGAATTTATTTCGATCATCAGAGAAGGTTGATGATGGGAATGTGATGGATGCCGTCTACCTGGATTTTATGAAATTATTTGATGAAGAACCAAACAAAAGCTTGATTAACAAAATTGAAGTTCAGGGAATAGCATCCAATTAGATCAAAAATGTCCAAAGGACAGCAAAAAGAGAAATGTGTGAAATGGTTGTTTTTCAGACTGCAGGATGGTAGACAGTGATGTTCCCCAAGGATCAGTGCTCGGAACGCTGATCTTTTTTCCCTTGATATATATAAATGACTTGTACCTTGGAATGCAGAGTAGCGTTTCAAAATTTCCCGATGATACCAATCTTGTAGGTGTGCTAAACAGGGGGGATGATACAAACCTTCTGCAACAGGACATTGATAGGCTGGCAGAATGGACAGAGAAGTGGCAGGTGGAATTTAATACAGAGGAGTGTGAGGTGATGTATTTCGTCAGAAGTAATAGGAAGGCAATATAGACTCAATGACACAGTTCTGAACGTTGTACAGGAATAGAGGGACCTGGGCCTCCATATGCATTCGTCTTTGAAGGGACTAGGAAATATCAGGAGGGTGTTTAGCAAAGCATCTCAGATCTTGGGCTTCATCATTAGAGGCAAAGATACAAAAGCAGGGAAGTTATGCTGAAACGTTATAAAGCTTTGGTTAGGCCCCAACTGGAGAACTTTGTCCAGTTCTGGTCACCACACGTTACGAAGGACGTGAAGGTCCCTGAGAGGGCGCAGAGGAGATTTAACAGAAAGGTTCCAGGGATGGCGGGGTTTTAGTTACAAGGTTTGAGAAAGGAAGTTTGAGGACTCGTCTACTGAGGTAGTATGGGCCGAGGTTCGAAACAGGAGAGGTGAGGTCTCCCTGTTGGGAGTCTTTTATAGACCTCCGAATAGTTCAAGAGATGTAGAGGAAAGGATAGCGAAGATGATTCTTGACAGGGGCGACAGTAACAGGGTAGTGGTTATGGGGGTCTTTAACTTTCCAAATATCGATTGGAAATACTAAAGTTCGAGTACTTTAGATGGGTCAGTTTTTGTCCAGTGTGTGCAGGAGGGTTTTCTGACACAGTATGTAAACAGGCCAACCAGGGGCGATGCCACATTGGATTTGGTACTGGGTAATGAACCTGGCCAGGTGTTAGATTTAGATGTAGGTGAGCACTTTGGTGATAGTGATCACAATTCGATTCGGTTCACCTTAGCGATGGGCAGGGACAGGTATATACCGTAGGGCTAAAGTTATAGCTGGGGGAAAGGAAATTATGACGCGATTAGGCAAGATTTAGGATGCGTAGGATGGGGAAGGAAACTGCAGGGGATGGGAACAATCGAAATGTGGAGCTTATTCAAGGAGCAGCTACTGCGTGTCCTTGATAAGTATGTACCTGTGAGGCAGGGAGGAAGTTGTCGAGTGAGGGAGCCGTGGTTTACTAAAGAAGTTGAAGCGCTTGTCAAGAGGAAGAAGAAGGCTTATGTTCGGATGAGAAGTGAAGGCTCAGTTAGGGCGCTTGAGAGTTACAAGCTCGCCAGGAAGGATCGGAAGGGAGAGCTAAGAAGAGCCAGGAGAGGACACGAGAAGTCATTGGCGGATAGGATCAGGGAAAAACCCTAATGCTTTCTATAGGTATATCAGGAATAAAAGAATGACCAGAGTTAGATTAGGACCAATCAAGGATAGTGGTGGGAAGTTGTGTGTGGAATCAGAGGAGGTAGGGGAAGTGTTAAATGAATATTTTGCGTCAGTATTTACAGTAGAGAAAGAAAATGTTGTCGAGGAGAATACTGAGACTCAGGCTACTAGGCTAGATGGGATTGAGGTTCACAAGGAGGAGGTGTTATCAATTTTGGAAAGTGTGAAACAGATAAGTCCCCTGGGCCAGATGGGATTTATCCCAGGATTCTCTGGGAAGCTAGGGAGGAGATTGCAGAGCCTTTGTCCTTGATCTTTATGTCGCCATTGTCGACAGGAATAGTCCCGGAAGACTGGCGGATAGCAAATGTTGTCCCCTTGTTCAAGAAGGGGAGTAGAGACAGCCCTGGTAATTATAGACCTGTGAGCCTTACTTCGGTTGTGGGTAAAATGTTGGAAAAGGTTATAAGAGACAGGATTTACAATCATCTTGAAAAGAATAAGTTCATTAGCGCCAGTCAGCACGGTTTTGTGACGGGTAGGTCGTGCCTCACAAACCTTATTGAGTTTTTCGAGAAGGTGATCAAACAGGTGGATGTGGTGTATATGGATTTCAGTAAGGCGTTTGATAAGGTTCCCCACGGTAGGCTATTGCAGAAAATACGGAAGTATGGGGTTGAAGGTGATTTAGAGCTTTGGATCAGAAATTGGCTAGCTGAAAGAAGACAGAGGGTGGTGGTTGATGGCAAATGTTCATCCTGGAGTTTAGTTACGAGTGGTGTACCGCAAGGTTCTGTTTTGGGGCCACTGCTGTTTGTCATTTTTATAAATGACCTGGAAGAGGGTGTAGAAGGGTGGGTTAGTAAATTTGCGGATGACACTAAGGTCGGTGGAGTTGTGGATAGTGCCGAAGGATGTTGTAGGGTACAGAGGGACATAGATAGGCTGCAGAGCTGGGCTGAGAGATGGAAAATGGAGTTTAATGCGGAAAAGTGCGTGGTGATTCACTTTGGAATGAGTAACAGGAATGCAGAGTACTGGGCTAATGGGAAGATTCTTGGTAGTGTAGATGAACAGAGAGATCTTGGTGTCCAGGTGCATAAATCCCTGAAGGTTGCTACCCAGGTTAATAGGGCTGTTAAGAAGGCATATGGTGTGTTAGCTTTTATTTGTAGGGGGATCGAGTTTCGGAGCCACGAGGTCATGCTGCAGCTGTACAAAACTCTGGTGAGACCGCACCTGGAGTATTGCGTGCAGTTCTGGTCACCGCATTATCGGAAGGATGTGGAAGCTATGGAAAGGGTGCAGAGGAGATTTACTAGGATGTTGCCTGGTATGGAGGGAAGGTCTTACGAGGAAAGGCTGAGGGACTTGAGGTTGTTTTCGTTGGAGAGAAGGAGGAGGAGAGGTGACTTAATAGAGACATATAAGATAATCAGAGGGTGAGATAGGGTGGATAGTGAGAGTCTTTTTCCTCGGATGGTGATGGCAAACACGAGGGGACATAGCTTTAAGTTGAGAGGTGATAGATGCCGGACAGAAGTCAGAGGTAATTTCTTTACTCAGAGTAGTAGGGGCGTGGAACGCCCTGCCTGCAACAGTAGTAGACTCGCCAACTTTACGGGCATTTAAGTGGTCATTGGATAGACATATGGATGAAAATGGAATAGTGTAGGTCGGATGGTTTCACAGGTTGGCGCAACATCGAGGGCCGAAGGGCCTGTACTTCGCTGTAATGTTCTAATTCTAATTCTAATGGTTAGTTTGGAGAAGATGGAGTTGGTCTCCCTGGAGTAAAGGAGACTGAGAGAGATTTGATAGAGGTGTACAAGATTATGATAGGCTTAGATACGATTGACAAGGAAAAACTGTTCCCATTAACTGATGAAACACAGATTCACGGACACAGATGGAAGGCTTTGGGTAAGAGATGCAGGGGGAATATGAGCAAGAACGTTTTTACACAGTGGATGGTAATGAGCTGGAACTCACTGTCCATGAGGATGGTGGAAGCCGAGACAATCAAAGATTTCAAAAGGAATCTGGATGGACACCTGAAGGAAATGAACTTGCAGGGATAGGGGAATTGAGTGGGGGATTGGGACTGACTGGATCGTTCCAGAGAGAGCTGGCATGGAGGGGCCGACTGGCCACCTTCTGTGTCGTAAACATCTCTATCACTCTCTGTGACTCTATGTTGGATATGTCTCCTGCTCCTGTCTGGAAAGATCCAGAAACATAGAAGTTCAATGAAACTGCGACCTTAACGGCCACTGACAGCTCTGTGCTCACCCTGGTGTGAGGCTCCAGGTCATGTTACAGGAGGTGACACAGCTCTGTGACCACCTCTTTATTGAATCAGAGTCACCTCACACATTGCTCCTGGGTCAGGTGTAGGTAGGAAAAGTGCTCTTGGAAAACCAGGGGTGAGTAGGGCAGAGCCCCCTACTCCTCCCTCTTTATAGAGCTTCCCTTCTCTGCAGCCTCTGCTCCATTTGTTGTTCATGTTACAGACCCAGAGACACTGTAACTACAGTCCCCATTGCTTGTCAAGACCTGGGTCACCAAATCCTCTGTCCTCCCTGCATGTCTGTAGCAGCTCACATCACAATCTCCAGAAAACCATCCACAGAAACGCCACTAACATTACAATAGCAGAAGTAAGTCAAAAGTCCCTCACCTGTAAGTTGGACGCCTGGTCCTTTTAAATAACACGAGAGGGGGTTCCTCGTGCTGCTAAATGTATGTTCAGCTGAGAGTGACTAACACAGGTGGTCAGTGGACATGCACAGACCAAGTTTCAAAGAAGTACATCAAAGCTGTCAGAATGGCTGATCTACGTCAATGCAAACCCTTCCTCACACTAACAACACATGCATGGTATACCCAGGCTAGGTCCCTGCCCAGCACGGGGCACCGCCAAGGAGAGATAGAGAGGGAAGGAAATTCACTTTAAAGGGGGACATGGAAACAGATTTGAAGGCAAAGGTTTTTCTAGAATATGTCAATGTACAGGGGAATTGGACTAATGGAGGGGTGAGGCCATGGATGGAGTTCAAACACAAGAATGAGAATATTAAAATTAAGATGCTGCCAGACCGGGAGCCAATGTAGATCAGTGAGCACAGGGGTAATGGGTGATCGGGATTTGGTGTGAGTTAGAATACAGGCAGCGGAGTTCTGGATGGGCTGTGGTTTACATATATTTATAACTGGGAGGGTGACCAGGATAGAATTGGAATAGTCAAGTGTGATTTAACAATGACAGGGATGAGGGTTTATGCAGCAAATGGGCTGAGGCAGAGGTGGTGATGGGTGATATTACAGAGGTGGTAGTAGGTAGGGTTGGTGATGGAGAGAATACGGAGATGAACTCAGCTCAGGATTAAATATAACAGATGGCTTCAGTCTTCCCAAAATTTGCATTGCAGAACAACATTTCAGTGAAATAGGGTTTACAGATCTCCTAGCCTGAAATAGAGACAGCAACAGCAGCAAAGATGAGAGAGTAAATGACAAGAACTGTAATACAGTGAGAAATGGTTTATCGAGCTCATAGCTGGAGATATTCACCAGGAACACAACGGCAGCAAGAAGGGCAGAGTAAATGACAGGAGCAGTAATAAACTTAAACATGACTTCTGGAATTAATAGCTTGACAGAGGGACTTACCAGGGACACCAATAGCAGCCAGGATGGGATAATAAATGTATTGAATAATAATCAGTGCACGATAGATACGAGTGTTTAATGAGTACCGATCATAATTTGTAGAAAGACAGTAAAGCTCCGAGGATAAACTCCTGTCCATTGTTGTAATATTTCCAATCTATTGTTCTCAGTCGCTGTCCAATTGTTGTAACATTCAATCTACTGCTCTCAGAATCTGATCCATTGGTTTTAACATTCCGATCTATTCTCCTCAGATTCGAATCTATCTCTCTCTCTCTCTCTCTCTCTCTCTTCTCTCTCTCTCTCTCTCTCTCTCTCTCTCTCTCTCTCTCTCTCTCTCTCTCTCTCTCTCTCTCTCTCTCTCTCTCTCTCTCTCTCTCTCTCTCTCTCTCTCTCTCTCTCTCTCTCTCTCTCTCTCTCTCTCTCTCTCTCTCTCTCTCTCTCTCTCTCTCTCTCTCTCTCTCTCTCTCTCTCTCTCTCTCTCTCTCTCTCTCTCTCTCTCTCTCTCTCTCTCTCTCTCTCTCTCTCTCGTTTTCCTTCGCTGCACTACCCTCAATAGCAAGAACATCCTTCCTCAGATAAGGAGACTAAAACTGCACACAATATTGCCGCTGTGGCCTCACCAAGGCCCTGTATAATTGCAGCAAGACATCCCTGCTCCTGCACTCGAATCCTCTTGCTATGAAGGCCAACATACCATTTGCCTTTTTTACTGCCTGTTGCACCTGCATTCTAACTTTCAGCGACTTATGTACGGGAACACCCAGGTCTCATTGCATCGTCCCCTCTCTCAGTTTATAGCCGTTCAGATATTAATTTGCCTGCCTGATTTTGCTATCAAAGTAGATAACCTCACATTTATCCACAATGTACTGCATCTGCCATGCATTTGCCCACTCGCTCAACCTGTCCCTATCACTCTGAAGCCTCTCTGCATCCTCCTCACAACTCACCCTCCCACCCAGTTTTGTGGCATCTGAAAATTTGGAGATATTACAATTAGTTCCCTCCTCTAAATCATTAATATATATTGTGAATAGCTGGGGTCCTAACACTGATCCCTGTGGTACCCCACGAGTCACTGCCTGCCATTCAGAAAAAGACCGGTTTACTCCTACACTTTGTTTCCTGTCTGCCAACCAATTTTCTATTCATCACAATACATTACCTCCAATCCCATGCGCTTTAATTTTACACCCTAATCTCTTATGTGGGACTTTGTTGAGAGCCTTCTGAAAGTCCAAATAAACACATCCACTGGCTCCCCGTCATCAACTCTACTGGTTACATCCTCGAAGAATTCTAGTAAATATGTCAAGCAAGATTTCCCTTTCGTAAATCCGTGCTGCCTCTGTCCGATTCCACCACTGTTCTGAAAATGCTGTACTATAAAACCTTTGAGAATGTGCTATAGAATTTTCCCCACTACCAACGTCCGGCTGCCTGGTATATAATTCCATGTTTTCTCTCTACCTCCCTTTTTAAAATAGTGGGGTTACATTATCTATCCTCCAATCTGTAGGAACTGCTTCAGAGTCCATAGAATCTTGAAAGATGACCACCAATGCATCCACTATTTCTAGGGCCACTTCCTTAAGTACTCTGGGACTTCTTAAGTACTTCTTAACCCTAGTCCCATGCGGGACCTTATCAAAAATCCTCATCTACACATCTGGTCACCTCCTTGAAAGATTCAGTCAAATTTTGAGATATGATCTCCCTCTGACAAAGCCTGACTATCCCTGATTAATCCCTGCCTCTTCATGTGGAGATTAATCCTGTCTGTCAGATTTTTTCTCCAGTAGTTTCCATACCAATGCTGTTCGACTCACTGGCCTGTAATTACATGATTTATCACCGCTTCTTGAATAATGTTAACACATTCACTATTCGCCAGTCCTCTGGCACCTCTCCTGTGGCCAGAGAAGTGGTAAAAACAATTGACTCTGAGAAAAAGAAATCATTTCATTGCAGATTTTATTGGGGTTTTCACTGCTAGAACACTAAAATGTCCACATTCGAAGCCAGTACCTGCTGAATCCAGAGCACACGAACATATGAACATACGAATTAAGAGCAGGAGTAGGCCACTCGGCCCCTCGAGCCTTCTCTGCCATTCAATAAGATCATGGCTAATCTGACTGCAAACTCGACTCCACAATCCCACTTACCCCGATATCCTTTCACCCCCTTTCTTATCAAAAATCTATCTACCACTGCCTTAAAAAATATTGAAAGACCCTGCTTCCACTTCCTTTTGAGGAAGAGAGTTCCAAAGACCCACGACCCTCTGAGAAAAAGCAATTCTCCTCTTTCATGTTTTAAAAGTGCGACCCCTTATTGTTAAATAGTAACCCCGAATTCTAGATTCTCTCACAAGAGGAAACATCCTTTCCACATCCACCCTGTCAAGATCCCTCAGGATCATAAATGTTTCAATCAAGTCGCCTCATACTTTTCTATACTGCAGCGGATACAAGCCTAGCCTGCCCATTCTCTCTTCATAAGACAATCCACCCATTTCAGGTATTAGTCTAGTAAACCTTTCCTGATCTGATTCCAATGCATTTGCATCCTTCCTTACATAAGGTGACCAATATTGTACACAGTCCTCCAGTTGTGATCTCACCAATGCCCTGTTTAGCTGAAGCATATCTCCTTACTTTTGTATTCAGTTCCCCTCACAATCAACAACATTGCATTAGCTTTCCGAAGGAATTGCTGTACCTGCATACTAGCCTTGCGCGATCCGTGCACTAGGACACCCAGATTCCTCTGCATCTCAGAGCTCTGTAATCTCTCTCCATTTAGATAATATGCTTCTTTTCACTCTCTCTGTCAAAATGAACAATTTCCCACTTTCCCACATTGTACTCCATTTGCCCACCCACTTAACCTATCTATATTCCTTTGTCGCCTCCTTCTGTCCTCTTCACAACTTACTTCCCTATCTATCTTTGTGTCATCAGCAAATTTCGAAACCATACCTTCGGTCCCTTCATCCAAGTCATTTATATAAATTGTAAAAAGTTGAGACCACATCACAGATCCCTGTAGCACACCACTCGTTACATCTTGCCAACCAGAAAATGACCCATTTTTGCCTACTTTGTTTCCTGTTTGCTGGCAGGACTCGGAGGGCGGAGTTCTGGAGCAGTGAGCATGCAAAAAAACATATCTCGGGCATTCTCGGAGCAGACTCGGAGGGCGGAGTTCCGGAGCGGTGAGAATATAAAAAAACCTATCTCGGGGATTCGCGGAGCAGGCTCGGAGGGCGAAGTTCCAGAGCGGTGAGTATATAAAAAAACGTATCTCGGGGATTCGCGGAGCAGACTCGGAGGGCGGAGTTCCAGAGCGGTGGATTCACAGAGTACGTTCGCTCGGGTGGGAATAAAAAACTGAAAAAGTGAAGTCACAGGAAAGCTGTGACCTGATTGGCTGGTAGGGAATCTGCACCGAATTTGAAAATAAAACTAATAAAAATTGATTAAAACACTAATTAACTCATTAATAAGTGGAGTAACTAAACCAGAGGGAGGAGATTACTGTATTTAGACAGCATTTAATATTTATTGCAGAAAGTTAGGACCAGGGATCACACAGTGAAGTATATCATAATTTAGTAAGGATTTAATAAGTATTTATTTATTTTACATCAATTAACTCATTAGTGATAGAAATGTCAGTTAGAGGGGTGAAGTGCTTCACCTGTGAGATGTGGGAAGTCCGTGATGCTTACAGCGTTACAGAGTGATGAGGTCCTGCAGTGGGAGTTTAGGGAGTTAGGTAGTAAGTTAAAAAACAGGACCTCTAGGGTTGTAATCTCTGGATTACTCCCTGTGCCACGTGCCAGTGAGGGTACAAATAGGAAGATAGTGCAGCTAAACACGTGGCTGAGCAGCTGGTGTGGAAGGGAGGGTTTCAGATATCTGCACCATTGGGCTCTCTTCAGGGACAGATGGGACCTGTACAAGAAGGACGGGTTGCATCAAAACTGGAGGGGCACAAATATCCTGGCTGCAAGATTTGCTAGCGTCACTCGGGAGGGTCTAAACTAGTGTGGCAGGCGGGTGGGAACCAGTGCAGTAGCACAGCGAGTGAAGTAAATGAGGAGGACATAGTAAATAAGGCCTGTAGGACTTAGAGGAAGAGCAGGCAGGGAGATGTGTCTGTGCACAGCGGGACTGGTGGTCTGAAGTGCATTTGTTTCAACGCGAGAAGTATAACAGGTAAGGCAGATGAAATTAGAGTTTAGACTAGTACCTGGAAATATGATGTTGTTGCTGTTACAGAGACTTGGTTAAGGGTGGGGCAGGATTGGCAGCTAAATGTACCAGGCTTAAGAAGCTTCAGGCGGGATTGAGGGGGATGTAAAAGGGGTGGGGGAGTTGCATTGCTGGTTAAGGAGAATATCACAGCTGTACTGTGGGAGGACACCTCAGAGAGGTCATGCAGCGAGGCAATATGGGTGGAGCTTAGGAATAGGATGGGTGCAGTCACGATGTTGGGGGTTTACTACAGGCCTCCCAACAGCCAGCGGGAGGTAGAGAAGCAGATATGTGGACAGATTTTGGAAAGATGTAATGTTAACAGGGTTGTAGTGGTGGGTGACTTTAACGTCCCCAATATTGACTGGGACTCATTTAGTGCTAGGGGTTTGGATGGGGCAGAATTTGTGAGAAGCATCCAGGAAGGCTTCTTGAAACGGTATGTAGATAGTCCAACCAGGGATGGGGCCATTCTGGACCTGGTATTGGGGAATGAGCCCGGCCAGGTGGTCGAGGTTTCAGTGGGGGATCATTTCGGGAGCAGTGACCATAATTCCATAAGTTTTAAAATGCATGTGGATAAGGATAAGAGTAGTCCTCAGGTGAAGGTGCTAAATTGGGGGAAGGCTAATTATAACAATATTAGGCAGGAACTGAAGAATTTAGATTGGGGCTGGCTGTTTGAGGGTAAATCAACATCTGACATGTGGGAGCCTTTCAAGCGTCAGTTGATTCGAATCCGGGACCAGCATGTTCCTGTAAGGAAGAAAGACAAGTTTGGCAAGTTTTGGGAAGCTTGGATAACACGGGATATTGTGAGCCTAGTCAAAAAGAAAAAGGAAGCATTTGTAAGGGCTGGAAGGCAAGGAACAGCTGAAGCACTTGAGGAATATAAGGATAGTAGGAAGGAACTTAAGCAAGGAGTTAGGAGGGCTGAAAGGGGTCATGAAAAGTAATTGGCGAACAGGATTAAGGAAAATCCCAAGCCTTTTTATAAATGTATAATGAGCAAGAGGGTAACCAGGGAAAGGGTTGGCCAACTCCTTGACAGCGATGGGAATCTATGCGTGGAGCCAGAGGAAGTGGGTGAGGTGCGAAATGAGTACTTTGCATCAGTATTCACCAAGGAGAAGGAGTGGGTGATAAGCCGAGGGAAGGGAGTGCAGATAGTCTCAGTCATCTCATTATCAAAAAGGAGGAGGTGTTGGGTGTCTTGCAAAGTATTAAGGTAGATAAGTCCCCAGGGCCTGATGGGATCTACCCTAGAATACTGAGGGAGGCAAGAGAAGAAATTGCTGGGGCCTTGACAGAAAACTTTGCATCATCACTGGCAACAGGGGAGGTCCCAAAGGGCTGAAGAATAGTCAATGCTGTTCCTTTGTTTAAGAAGAGGGGTAAGGATAATCCAGGAAATTATAGGCCGGTGAGCCTTATGCCAGTGGTAGGGAAACTATTAGAGAGGATTCTTTGGGGCAGGATTTACTCTTATTTGGAAACAAATGAAATTATTAGCGAGAGACAACATGGTTTTGTGAGGGGGAGGTCGGGTCTTACTAATTTGATTGAGTTTTTTGAGAAAATGACGAAGATGATTGATGAGGGAAGGGTGGTGGATGTTGTCCATATGGACTTTAGTAAAGCCTTTGACAAGGTCCCGCATGGCAGACTGGTGCAGAAGGTGAAGTCACACGGGATCAGAGGTGAGCTGGCAAGATGGATACAGAACTGGCTTGGTCACAGAAGACAGAGGGTAACAGTGGATGGGTGTTTTTCTGAATGGAGGGATGTGACAAGTGGTGTTCCGCAGGGATCAGTGCTGGGACCTTTGCTGTTTGTAGTATATATAAATGACTTGGAGGAAAATGTAGCTGGTCTGATTAGTAAGTTTGCAGATGACACAAAGGTTGGTGGAGTTGCAGATAATGATGAGGATTGTCAGAGGATACAGCAGGATATAGATCGGTTGGAGACTTGGGCAGAGAAATGGTACATGGAGTTTAATCCAAACAAATGTGAGGTAATGCATTTTGGAAGGTCTAATGCAGGTGGGAGGTATTCAGCAAATGACAGAACCCTTAGGAGTATTGATAGGCAGACAGATCTGGGCGTACAGGTCGACTGGTCACTCAAAGTGGCAACGCAGGTGGATAAGGTGATCAAGAAGGCATACGGCATGCTTGCCTTCATCGGTCGGGGCATAGAGTATAAAAATTGGCAAGTCATGTTGCAGCTGTACAGAACCTTAGTTAGGCCACTCTTAGAATATTGTGTGCAATTCTGGTCGCCACACTACTAGAAGGACGTGGAGACTTTGGACAGGGTACAGAGGAGGTCTACCAGGATGTTGCCTGGTCTGAAGGGCATTAGCTATGAGGAGAGGTTGGAAAAACTCGGATTGTTTTCACTGGAACGACGGAGGTGGAGGGGCGACATGATAGAGGTTTACAAAGTTATGAGCGGCATGGACAGACTGGATAGTAAGAAGCTTTTTCCCAGGGTGAAAGAGTCAGTTACTCTGGACATAGGTTTAAAGTGCGAGGGGCAAAGTTTAGAGTGGATGTGCGAGGTAGGTTTTTGACACAGAGGGTGGTGAGTACCTGGAACTTGCTGCCGGTGGAGGTGGCGGAAGCAGATACGACAGTGACGATTAAGAGACATCTTGACAAATATATGACTAGGAAGGGAATGGAGGGATATGGGCCCCGTAATTGCAGAAGGTGTTAGTTTCGGCAGGCATCAAGATCGGCGCAGGCTTGGAGGGCCGAATGGCCTGTTCCTTTGCTGTACTGTTCTTTGTTCTTTGTTCTTGTTCAATCCTCTATCAATGCCAGTGTGTTACCCCCTCCACTATAAGCTTTTAATTTCCACATTAACCTTTGATCTGGCACCTGATCAAATGCTTTCTGGAAATCTAAGTACAGTACATCCACTGGTTCCCCTTTCTCCACAGCACATGTTACTACTTCGAAGAACTCCAACAAATTGATTGAACATGATTCCCCTTTCAGAAGACCATGCTGACTCTGCCTGATTACTTTGATTTTTTTTCTAACTGTCTGCGATTACGTTTTTAATAATTACGTCTCACATTTCCCGCAAGAGAGATGTGAAGCTAACTGGCCTGTAGTTTCTGTCTCCCTCCCTTGTTGAATAAAGGAGTTACATTGGCAAAAAGGAGTGACATACAGAGTGAAGTAACTCGGGACATGTTAAAAGCTCTCTCTGTTGAAAAGTTGAGTAATGTAGCTGGACAGTTCGGGATTACTCTCTGGCCAAAAGCTAGGAAACCCGAATTCCTAAGACTTGTGGCCAACCAGTTTTCACTTGAAGCTGAATACTCAAACAGGTTTAGATCACTAACAGGTTGGGTAATGTTCGCTAAGGTAAAACTAGAACAGAATAGACTAGAATTAGAATTCCAGAGAGAGCAAGAAAGAGCAGCGTGATTGTCAAGAAAGGGAAAAAATAAGAGTGTTCCAGAAGGAGAAGGAGGAAAGGGAGTTAAGGCGGCTCAAACAACTAGAGGAAGACCCAGTACACCTAGTGAAGACACAGCTAGTGAGGGAGCTGCCCCTCGCCCAGGTCAATGTGCTGAGCTCTTAAAGTTCTCCCAGTTCATTCTAAAGTTGAATGAGGAGGATGTGGCAGAATTTTGCATCACTTTTGAAAAGCTTGCAAAGCAGCTGAAATGGCTGGCAGAGAACTAGATACTGTTTTTACAAAACAAAGTAACAGGAAAAGCCCATGAGGTTTATTCATTGTTGTCAGATGAAAATTCATCAGATTATGAGATAGCTAAAAATTCTATCTTGGGCGCATATGAGATAGTACCAGAGGTGCACCAGCAAAAATTCCAAACTCTCCGAAAGCAGCCTGACTAAACTGCCTCGAGTCTGAATGAGTTAAGCAGCTTAGGAACATAGGAGCAGAAGTAGGCCATTCAGCCCATCAAGCCTGCTCTGCCATTCAATATGATAGTGGCTGATCATCCACTTCAATGCCTTTTTCCCACATTATCCCCATATCCCTCTCTGTCAGTGGTACTTAGAAATCTGTCAATCTCTACTTTAAGAAGACTCAATCACTGAGCTTCCACAACTCTCTGGAGCAGAGAATTCCGAAAGTTCACAATACTCTGAGGAAACAAATGTCTCCTCAGCTCAGTCCTAAGTGGCTTCCGTCTTATTTTGAAAGTGTGTCTGCTGATTCTAGTCTCCCCAATCTTGGGGAACATATTACCAACATCTACCCTGTCTATCCCTTTAAATATTTTGTAGGTTTCAAAGAGATACCCTCTCATTCTTCGAAACTCTGGAGATTACACGCCCAGTTTGCCCAATCACTCTTCATAGGGCAGTCCTTCCATCCCAGGAACAAGTCTGGTGAACCTTTCTTGCATTCCCTCGATGGCAATAATATCCTTCCTAGGGTAAAGGGACCAAAACTGCACACAGTACTCCAGGTGATGTCTAACCAAGGTTCTGTACAATTGAAGTAAGCCTTCACTACTTCTGTACTCAAATATTCTTGCAATAAAGGCGGACATACCATTAGCCCTCTTATTGCTTGCTGAACCTGCTTCTTTGGCTTTAGTGACTTATTGACGACGGGGGGCGTTCAGAACTAGCTGCATTCGCTTTGTGGTGACACAACCGCACATGTTTCCCCCACTGCTTGAGATAAATTCTGACAGTATGTACGTGTGTAACAGTTTGACCGAGTACCTACCTCTGTGGGAAGTGAGAGGTTTTGTGTCAGCAGATGGCAAACCATTTCCATCTGCCCCATTACTGCAGAGAATAGTAGATGCAGCGAGGAAAGGGGAAAGGATTACAGAAAATACTATGATATATTGACCTATGTTGTGAAAATTGGAAAGGAGATAATTGGGACAACTTTGTCTAAGTGTAGTTTGGAAAACCAGGTGGTCATGTGTCCTCACCCTATATCTTTATATATATACATATAAAACAGCAGAATAAAAGTGTGGATTTAATACCACTGTAAATTGCACCATGGAAACCAGGAAGGCATTATCAGGTTAACCCATGTGGCCTATAAGGGAAAGGGGAGATATTGCTTAACCACCACGATGAAGGAGTACCAGTATGGACATAACCGGATTTGTCTGGTGAGGAACAGTACGTTCCTTTTATACCCACAAATACCAACTAGAGTAGAGAAGATGGATTTATAGAATACAGAAAAGAAAGACAGAAACGATAACTGTGACACAAAGTGTTAAGGACGACTTGATAAATTACCTCCGGGAATATGAATATACCATTCAGCCATTTCCCATACGTTTGGGTCAAGAGAGGCAGCAACTAGAAACCATTGGTGTAGTGTACTACAATCTGGAACAACAGTGGAAGATAATTCAAGATGAGATTGACGAGATAAATGATTCTACCTGGTGGGAGGGCTTATGGAACTTGGGGTCAAACGTGCAGATACACCCCTGGTTTAGAATTATTTCCCATGTCCTGATAGTCGTTTCGGGTATCATGGTGATATATGTGACATACTTAATTCGGAAACTTAAGAAATTGATTAAGGAATGTGAGAGGATGTATGAATGCAGGTTGGACAGCTACCTTAAAGGCAATCAGTATTCAAACTTGTTCTATAAATAGATAGACAATTAAATATGTAACACGAGGGTAGTTGTATAACTATTGGTAGATACTTAAAATGAATGAATGAATGACAAATGTATTCTAAAAGTTAAATTGCGACTGTATTATGATCACACAAGTGATTAATTATGAAACAATGATGTTTAAATTGTGCTTTCTTTAACATTACACTGCTTAGGATATTGCATTAACAATGAAATTGTAATTGCACAAGTGTACTACTGAAGAAACAGGAGAGTGTGATCCCTTGCGCATAGCCCTGCAGGATCAAAGGAGGGAGGGGAGGGCTGTAGACTCAGTAAAAACACATAAGAACTTAGTTGAAACAAAGGAGCACGTCACACAACAATACACAACGTTTTGAAACATAGTGGGGGCTGGATAGAAAGGAGCACAGCAAACAGATGGCCAAAGAATTGTAGACAACAGAAAAACAGGCTGAAACAAGAGAGAGATTCTACCAGACAGTATCCTTGCACAAACCAGATAAAAGAGTTGCTATGGACACGAGATATGATTAGATTCACAGTAGACAATGGCTGAAACTGGTGACGGCACGAGAACCCGAGGGAAGAACAGTCAAGAAGGTTCCCTGTGTCAAGGACTCAGAGAACAAAAGGGCAGCCGCTAGTCTGAGACTGATCACCTCGTGACTTGACGGGTAGTATAACGTGCAAGTATTTAGTGCTTGTACCTGATGATTTAGTGTGTGAATAAACATTGATATACCTTCCACCAGTCCGCTTCTGTGAATTCTTCAAGAGAAAGTGCAGATTAGGCACAACAACGATCTGCTAGCTCGATGGAGGATCTTACCAGGAACATTAAAAGAAGCAAAACCAAGAGAGAAAATTAGATTAGATTAGATTAGAGATACAGCACTGAAACAGGCCCTTCGGCCCACCGAGTCTGTGCCGACCATCAACCACCCATTTATACTAATCCTACACTAATCCCATATTCCTACCAAACATCCCCACCTGTCCCTATATTTCCCTACCACCTACCTATACTAGTGACAATTTATAAGGTCAATTTACCTACCAACCTGCAAATCTTTTGGCTTGTGGGAGGAAACCGGAGCACCCGGAGAAAACCCACGCAGACACAGGGAGAACTTGCAAACTCCACACAGGCAGTACCCAGAATCGAACCTGGGTCCCTGGAGCTGTGAGGCTGCAGTGCTAACCACTGCGCCACTGTGCCGCCAGTAACAAAACCAGTAACACGACCAGTAACAAAATTAGCAATGCTTCGTAGAGTTTACAGCCTGTATCAAAGACTCACCAGGAGTAACAACAACAGCAAAGAGGGATGAGAAAATGTCAGGAGCAGTAATGCAGTTAAACACGGTTTATGAAATTAATAGCTGGATAAAGAGTCTTACCAGGAACACCAATAATAGCGAGGATGGGATAGTAAATATATTGAGTAATCTTTAGAGCAAAATAGATACGATCATCTAATGAGTTCCAGTCATAATATGTGGAAAGAGCGTCAAATTGCCAGATGAAACTCCTGTCCATTGTTGTAACATTACAATCTATTGTTCTCATATTCTGATCTATCCTCTCCCTCTGTCTGGAGCTGCTGGTCGCTCTTCCTGCCGGGTTTGAAGCTCCTATTGACACTATGTGATAATACATTGAAAGAAGTCCCTTCTTAATGGAAGATGGAAACCCTCCAGTGAAACAATCAGGGTCCATGGAGAGTGACATTAATTCCAGTCACTGAACAAACAGTTTCAGTTAACCCCTTTCAGTCCAGCACTGTTTGTACCACAATAAAGTAGAACATTTATCCGGTCTGGATGGGATGTATGAGAGATGCTGAGGGAAGGAAAGGTGGGAATAGCGGAGGCACTGGACAGAATCTTTCAATCCTCCTTGGCTATAGGAGTTGTGACAGAGGGCTGGAGGGTTGTAAATGTTACACCCTATTTGAAAAAAAGGAGAGATGGGGTAGACACTGTATTTACTGACCAGACAGTTTAATGTCACTGATGGGGAAATTTCATAACCCAGGACAAATATATTCATTGCTTTGAAAAACATGGAATAATAAATAGACAGCAGGAGGGATATGGTAATGACAAAGCATGTCTGGGAAACCTCAACAACAACTTATATTTATATAGTGCTTTTAATGTTATAAAACATCCCAAAGTACTTCACAGGATCATTATGAAGCAAAGTATGACACTGAGACACAACAGGAGGTATTAGATCAGATGGCCAACAGCTTGAAGAAAGAGATAGGTTTTAAGGAGTACTTGAAAGGAGGAAAGCGAGACGGAAAGGTGATGACCGTAGCGTCGTGGTAATATTACCAAAATTGTAATACCGAGGATCAGGCTAATTCTCTGAGGACATGGGTTCAAACCCCACCGTGGCAACTGGTGCAATTTAAATTTCAATAAGTTATAAAATTCAATTAATTAATACAAATCTGCATTTGAAAGCTATTCTCATCAATGGTGCCATGAAACTATTATTGATCATCGTTAAAAAAAAAAACAGCCTGGATTATTGATGTTCTTTTGCAATGGAAATCTGCCATCCTTATACGGTCTGGCCTCCATGTGACTCCAGACCCACAACAATGTGGTTGACTCTAAACTGACTTCTGAAATGTCCAGCAAACCACTCAGTTATCAAGGGCAATTGGGGATGGGCAACAAATGCTGGTCTTGTCAGTGACACCCACATCGCATGAAAGAATGAAAAAAGAAAACTGTGCCGTGAGGATATTCCAGGGAATTAGAAAAAGACTTTAAGATGAACAAGTTTAAGGAATATTGGTAATGGACAGGTTATTGGGATAATTAGAGGGGTGAGGACATGAGGGATTTGATCACATGAGTGAGAATATTAAAATTGAGGTGTTACTGGACCAAGAGCCAATGTAGGTCAGTGAGCACAGGGATGTTGGGTGAACAAAACTTAATGTAAATTAGAAGATGGCAGCAGAGTTTTGGATGATCAGAAGGTTACAGATAGTGGAATGTGGGAGACCAGCCAGGAGTGTTAGAATAATCAAGTCTTGAGGTAACATAGACATGGATGAGGGTTTCAGCAGCAGATGAGCTGAGCTCTCTCTCTCTCTCTCTGTTTCTCTCTCTGTCTCCCTCACTTTCTCTCAGAGTCTTATATTCTTCAATCCTGTCGCCTCTTACTTTTCAAAACTCCAGCTGATATAAGAGGAGACTGTCCAGCTTTTCAACATAAGGTAACCCGCCCATTCCAGGTTTTAGTCCAGTAAAACTTCTCTGAACTGCTTCCAACCCATTTACATCCTTTCTTAAATAAGGAGACCAATACTGTACACAGTACTCCAGATGAGGTCTCTGTATAACTGAAATATAAACACCCTAATTTTGTGTCCTATTCCGCTCGCAATAAATGATAATATTCCATTAGCTTTCCTAATTACTTGCTGAACCTGCAGACTAACCTTATACAATTCATGCACCAGGATACGCATATCCCTCTGCATCTCAGATTTCTTCAATCCATCACCATTCAGATAACATTCTTAGTTTTTAATATTCCTGCCAAAATGGATTTGGAGACAGAGAGAGTTTACACTCGATCAAACGTGTGTGTGTCATCACTAAGAGTTGCGGGGCGGGACGGGACGGGGGGTGCGGAATTTTAAGAGAGTTTTGAATAAGTAAAGCCAGAAATACAATGTCATTGGCATATGATAGGAAATAGTCAATTGAACAGGTAAACGTTCGAAATGTAACAGTCTTTGAGCAAGTGAAAGAGGGGAAGGGGGAAGAAGAACACAAAGGAAGGATTGTGATGGGACGGAGAGGGGAGAGTTTAAATGACAGATTGCTACATTTCTAACCTTTACCAGTTCTGATGAATGGTTAGGAAAACTGAACTCTATGGATTAAAGGGACAGTGACAGTGTGGCTATAACATTGACTAAGGAACAGTAAACAGAGAGAAGTGGGGAAAGGTTGTTGTTCAGACTCAATGACAGTAGACAGTGGTGTTCCCTAGGGCTCGGTATTAGGATCACTGCTCTCTTTCCTCTTGGAAAACACGAGGTATGTAAGGCAGAGCTGAAACGTTAACTCTGTTTCTCTCGACACAGATGGCGCCAGACCTGCTGAATATTTCTGACAATTTCTGTTCTCATTGCAGAGTTCCAGCAGCAGCAGTATTTTGCTTTCATTTTAGTATTTAATTCACTGTCACTTCTCTTCCAGGAATGCCTAACTTGAAGAAGTTCTGCTCTTCTCTTGCTGATCTTAGGGCCTCGGCAGCTGAAGGCACGGCCGCCAATGGTAGAGTAATTAAACTCCGGATGCTCAAGAGACCAGAATTATATGACGTCTCAGTGCTGCAGTGGAAGCTCAGACTGAGGTCATGAGATCCATGCTTGCTACCATGCAGGATCAGACTGCTGCCATCATGGCTGTGGATCTCAGTGTTCAAAAGGGTTTGCAGGATCTGACAGCAGTCCAGCAATCTGTGATCCAGTAGATTACTCGGATTGCTGAGGTGTCGCCCCGTGGGAATGACACTGTCTCCGTGGAGCAGGGAGCTGTTGTCCTCTCTCAGGATGACAGTATTTGTTCTCCATTCACTGTCACTCCACCAGTGTCCTTGCTGTTACCTATCAGCTAGCCCCGGCTGCTGCTGCCCATGTCGAGGTGGTGCAGCCCGATTCCAAGTCCTCAAGTCACAGAGCTGCTCAAGGACATCCTGCAAGGCCATCTGCAGTCTCCCCAGTGAAAGTCAGCAGACTTCCACCAGCCATGCTGCAGTCACTGGAGAAACACTGTATCGGAGCACTAGGCAAGTCGAGGGAACCCACAAGACAGGCACTAAGGGAATACACAAGGGTGAATAGTTCAGTTTTGTTTGTATAATTGGATGTGCTGTTGGATAAAGATGTTAATGAAAAGATTGTTGTTGGTGTTTTTTATTGCAGGATGGTGACCACGGGGACACTGTGATGGGGCATCTCAGATGGGTGTAATGGTGGAGAATGGGGGATCCATGGTGGGAAAAGGAAGTTGTCCTATGGGAAACAGAATATAAGCAGAGACTCTCTGACGGTCTTTCTGGGTCAAAGGCATCCAGGAAATATTCTCCCTGCCTCCTCCTCCTCCTCCTGAGTTTTCCTCCGGATTCCTGGTGCCAATGCCGGTGTCCTCATGATGGTGATGATATGAAGGGTGCAGCAGAACACAATGAACTTGGACACCTGCTCCAGTGTGTACTGGAGGGCTCCCCCTGATTATTGTTCTAAAACTTTTCCCACCACTGATGTTGGACTAACTGGCCTGTAGTTGTGAGGACTGTGTGTTGTCCATTGATGTATCCACTAGGTGAGAGAGGCCATCTATGTCGGGTGAAGTTCATACATCATTTTCTCCCTCAGCGGGGAGAAGCAGGATAAGAGGTCCCGTGGCTTTGTCAGGAGAGCCACATTCCTGATGGTCGAGGTGTCTCTACGGTGTCCCCATGTCAACGGGGAAAGGTACAGGAACTGAATAAAATCTCACTCCATTAATGTACAGTTGGTGTGTGAGCATGCCCAGTCCATCATGTTGGTGAATGTCCACTATCCTGGCAGCAGCCAACCAACCTCACACGGTTCGGACAGTGGAAGCATTGCTTCATCACACTGGTGGTCTGTTCCACCTTGTTCCTGGTGACTTCATTGTTCACGTTATACACATATTAATTGTGTGAGGTTGGTTGGCGGTGGGAGGAAGTCTGGGGGTGTAGAAACATGAGCTGTGTCTGGAGAAGGCGGGGTGGTTACATTTGTCTCCGAGGAGCCACATTATGGTTCTGCATGGGAGCCTGATGTGTTGGGACTGGCTGAGTGCTTCAGAATGAAGTTATTGTGGCTGCTGTCAGGATAGTGGGACATTCACCAACATGATGCACTGGGCATGCTCACACACCAACTGTACATTAATGGAGTGAGATTTTATTCAGTTCCTGTACCTCTCCCCGTTGACATGGGGACACCGTAGAGACACCTCGACCATCAGGAATGTGGCTCTCCTGGCAAAGCCACGGGACCTCTTATCCTGCTTCTCCCCGCTGAGGGAGAAAATGATGTATTAACTTCAACCGACATAGATGGCCTCTCTCACCTAGCGGATACATCAATGGACAACAAACAGTCCTCACAACTACAGGCCAGTTAGTCCAACATCAGTGGTGGGAAAAGTTTTAGAACAATAATCAGGGATAAAACAGCAGGCATGTTGAGAGGTTTGAGTTAATTCAGGATAGCCGGCATAGATTTACAAAAGGAAAGTCATGCTTGACTAATTTAATTGCACTTTTGATGATGTAATAGAGAAGGTTGATGAAGGGAATGTGATGGATGTTGTCTAGATTGGTTTGAAGAATGTGTTTGATAAAATATCACAAAAAAGGTTAATAACCAACATTGAGTCAAATGGAATGGGAGGGTCAGTGTCCAATTGGATAAAAACAAAGGTTTACATAGAGAAAACAGTGTGTCATAGTAAATGGGAGTTTTTCAGACTGCAAGATGTTTGACAGTGAGTGTTCCGCCAGGGTCAGTGATCGGGCCACTGTTTATTTTTGCTGTGTATAAATGACTTGGATCTTGGAATACAGAGTAGAATTTCAAAATCCGCCTCTGATACCAAACTTGGAGCTGTGACAAACAGTGAGTATGTTCAGAACCACCTGCGACAGGACATAGATACTAAGTAGATTGAGCAGGGTAGATGAAAGTGTGAGACAAGTGTGAGGTGAGGCATTTTGACAGAGAGGATAGGAAGGCAAAATAGACTTAATAACACAGTTCCAAACAGTGTGCAGGAACAGAGAGACCTGTGGGTGCATGTGTATCCATCTTTAAAGGTGACAGGACATATTGAGAGATTGGTTAGTAAAACACATATAATCTTGAATTTCATAATGAGAGGTATTGAGTTCAAAAGCAGAGAAGTTATGATGAATGTTTAAAAATCTCTGGTTAGGTCTCAGCTGGACTAGTTTGTCGAATTCTGGTCATCAGACTTCAGAAAGATTGTGAAGGTCTTTGAAATGGTGCTGAGAGATTTAACAGAATGGTTCCAGGGATGGAGGATTTTAGTTCCAAGGTTAGGTGACAAGATTATGACAGGTCTGGATAATTTAGACAATGAAAAAGTGTTCCCATTAACTGATGGAAGAAGGACTAGGAGCACGGATGGAATGTTTTGGACAAGAGATGCAGGGGGAATATGAGGAAGAACATTTTTCTTTATGCAGCAGGTGTTAATGATCTGGAACTCACTGCCCACAAGTGTGTTGGAAGCAGAGACAATCAGTGATTTCAAATGAAAGCTGGTGGGCACCTGAATGAAATGAATTTGCTACAGGGATTGAGCGGGCGAGTGGGACTGAATGGATTGCTCCATGGAGAGCCAGCATGTACATGATGGGATGAATGGCCTCCTTCTATGTCGTAAATGGCTCTATCAGTCTCTGTGACTCGATGTTGGATACTTCTCCTGCTCCTGCCTGGAAAGATCCAGATACATAGAAGTTCAATGAAACTGTGACCTTAACAGCCACTGACAGCTCCGTCCTCACCCTGGTGTGAGGCTCCAGGTCGTGTTACAGGAGGTGACACAGCTCTGTGACCACCTCCTTATTGAATCAGAGTCACCTCACGCACTGCTCCTGGGTTAGGTGTAGGTAGCAAAAGTGTTCTTGGAAAACTGGAGGTGCGTAGGGCACAGCCGCCTCTTCATCCCACTTTACAGAACTTCCCCTCTATGCAGCCTCTGCTCCATTTGTTACAGACCCAGAGACACTGTAACTACAGTCCCCATACCTTGTCCAAATTTGCATCACCCAATCCTCTGTCCTCCCTGAATGTCGGCAGCAGCTGACAACACAACCTCCAGCGAACCATCGACAGCACCTCCAATAACTTTACAATACAAGAAGTAAGTCAAAAACCCCTCACCTGTAAGTTGGATGCCTGGTCCTTTTCAAATAACACTAGAGGGGCTTCCTCGTGCTGCTGAATGGATGTTCAGCTGAGAGTGACTAGCACAGGCGTTCCGTGGACAGTCGAAGTTTCAAAGACGTACATCACAGCTGCTGGAATGGCTGATAGAAGATATATAAAGACCCCTCCTCACGCTACCAGCACATGCTTGGTGAACGGGGGCTCGAGCCCTCTCCAGCATGGAACACTTGAAGTGACCGGCAGCTCAGCTCGTATTATTTTATGGATCCAAACTTACATGGCGTTAGGCCCAGTGGCGCTGTGGAGCTGAAAATCATTGCCAGAGTAGATAAACAGAGAGAACGACTATAGGATCATCTGAATTAGGGGCAGAAGTAGGCCATTCAGCCCGTCAAGCCTGCTCCACCATCCAATAAGATCATGGCTGATCTGTTTGCGTTTCGAATTCCACACCCCCATCTACCCCCGATAAACTTGGATTCTCTTGCCTAACAAAAATCTATCTACCTCTGCGTTAAAAATATACAATGACCCCGCCCCCCTCCACCACCTTCTAAGGCAGAGATTTCCAAAATCACACAATCATCTGAGGAAAAGAAAATTCTCCTCATCTCTGTCTGAAAAGGGCGACCACTAATTTTCAAACAGTGCCTTTTCAAACAGTTACTTTTAAAAGGGAATTGAAGAAAAGACTTTCAGGCAAAAGAGTTGTAGGAATATGGGAATGGAGAGGGGAATGGGATTAATTGGAGGGGTGAGGCCATGGAGAGATTCAACCACAATAATGAGAATATTAAAATTAAGGTGCTGCCAGACCGGGAGCAAATGCAGATCAGTGAGCACAGGGGTGATGGGTGATCGGGATTTGGTGTGAGTTAGAATACAGGCAGCATAGTTATGGATGGGCTGTGGTTTCTGGAGGTTTATAACTGGGAGGGTGTGTATTTAACAAAGGCACAGATGAGTGTTTATGCAGCAGATGGGCTGAGGCAGAGGTGGAGACGTGTGTTAGTACAGAGGTAGTAGGAGGCAGGGTTGGTGAGAATATGGAGATGAACTCAGCTCAGATTTAAATAGAACACAGAGGTTGCAAACTGTCTGGTTCAGCCTCAGATCTTTGGCAATGAGGAGATCATGGTTCATGGATAGTGGATGGAATTTCTTATGGAGACCAATGAAAACTCCACTCTTCCCAAATTTAAATAGCAAGAACATTATTTCAGTGAAACAAATTTTACAGATGTCATAGCGGGAAATACAGACTTTCCAGGGACAGCAACATCAGCAAAGATCGGAGAGTAAATTACAGGCACTCTAATGCACTTGGCAATGGTTTATAGAGCTGATACCTGGAGACATATATTTGCCAGGAATAACAACGGCAGCAAGGAGGGCAGAGGAAATGACAAGAATGGGAATGCAGTTAAACATGGTTTATCGAATTAATAGTTAGATACAGAGACTTACTAGGGACACCAATAATAGCCAGGAAGGGGTAGTAAATGTATTGAATATTCCTCAGTGCGGAATAGATCAGACTGTTTAATGAGAACTGATCATAATCTGCAGAAAGAAAGTTAAACTCCCAGATGAAATTCCTGCCCATTGTTGTAACATTCCAATCTATTGTTCTCTGATTCTAATCTATCCTCTTCCTCTGTCCAGAGCCGCTGATCCCTATTAGTGCTGGGAGTGATGTGATACTCCCACTGACACTATGCAAAGGCACAGATGAGGGTTACTGCAGCAGATGGGCTGAGGCAGAGGTGGAGATGGGTGATATTACAGAGGTGGTAGTAGGCAGGGTTTGTGAAGGAGAGAATATGGAGATGAACACAGCTCAGTTTTAAATAGAACACAGAGGTTGCAAACAGTCTGGTTCAGTCTCAGACATTGGACTTGGAGTATGTCGTTCACAGATCGGGGACAGGATTTCTTATGGAGACCAATAACACTGGTTTCGGGCTTCAGAGAACTAAAAATTACTTGAACAGTATTTCAGTGAACCAGGGTTTACAGATCGTATTTGTGGAAATGAAGACTTACCAGGGCAGTAACAGCAGGAAAGATGAGAATAAATTACAAGAACCATAATACTATTAGCAATGGTTGTGGAGCTAATAGCTGGAGACAGAGATTCACCATGACTAACAACATCAGTAAGGAGGGTAGAGTAAATTCCAGGAACATTATTGCAGTTAAATATGGTTTATAATATTAATAGCTGCATTGACAAACTTACCAGGGACACCAACAATAGCAAGGATGGGATAGTAAATATGTTGTATAATCAACAGTGCGTAATAGATCCGGGATGTTAAAGACAGCGAATCGTCCGTAGAAAGCATGTGAAGAGGCAATGATAATCCTCTGCCCACATTTGTAACATTCCAATCCACTGTTCTCAGATTCTGACCCATTGTTGTAACATTCCAATCTATTGTTCTCAGGTTCCAGTCTATCCTCTCCCTCTCTCTGGTGCAGCTGATGCCTGTAAGTGGTGAAGCTGACGATCGACTGGCACAATGGTATTAAACCTTGAAAGGAATCCCTTATTAATAGAAGATGGAAAACCTCCAGTGACACAATTAGGGTCCATGGAGACTGACATTAACTACAGTCACAGAACAAACAGGTTCTGTTGACCACTTTCCATCCAAACACTTTTTGTACCTCAAAGAACTAGAACATTTAGCTGGTCTGTATGGGATGTATGAGGCTACTGAGGAAAGGAAATGTGGAAATGACAGAGGCCCTGGACAGAATCTTTCAATCGTCCTTGGATATGGGAGTGATAACAGAGAACTGGAGGGTTGTAAATGTTACTCCCTGTTTAAAAAAGGAGAGATGGGGTAAAACCTGTATTAATGACCAGTCAGTCTAATGTCGGTGGTTGGAAATTTCTAATGGTCACAAGCAGGATATAAATATTCCTTCCTCAGAAAAGGGATAAAATTTGAGAAGCAGCACGCAAATGCGAATTCAAAATCATGTATGGCAAACGACAACAACAACTTATTTTATATAGTGTCTTTAATGTAATAAAACATCCCATGATGCTTCCTCATAAAACAAAACATGACACCGAGAGATATAAGAAATTATTAGGTCAGAGGACCAAAAGCGTGGTCAAAGATGTAGGTTTTAATGGGTGTCTTAAAAGAGGAAAGGGTGGTGGAGAGGTGGCGGGATGGAGAGGCGGAGAGGTGTAAGGAGGGTATTCTAGAGCTTGGAGCTGAGGCAACTGAAGGTGTGGACACCAATGGTGGAACAGTTAAAATCAGGGATGCACAAGAGGCCGGAATTAGAGGAGCACAGATATATACAGGACGGGGGCGAGGTCATGGAGGAAAAATAAGTTGAAAATTTAAATAAAGAGATTACTTGATCAGGAGTCAAAGTCGGTCAGTGATATGTGCACGGGACGTGGCACGATTTAGGACATGGCAGCAGAGTTCTGGAGGACATCAAGTTTACAGAGAGCAGCAGGCGGGAAATCAGAGAAAAGTGTGTTGGAGTAGTCATTTCCAGGGATAAGGAAGGCATGAATGAATTTCAGCATCAGATGGGCTGAGACAGGGATGAAGCCGGGCGCTGTTACTGAGGTGGAAGTAGGCGGTTGTAATGATATCCTGAAAATGAGGTTAAAGCTCATTTTGTGATGAAATGTGATACTAAGGCTGCAAACAAACTGTATGAATCTCAGACTGATACAGGGAGAGGGATGGAATCAATAGCAAGGGAGCAGAGTTGGAGTGGGGAGTGAAAACAAGTCTTCCCAATATTTAATTGGAGGAAATTTCTGCTCATCCAGTACTGGGTGTTGGATAAGCAGTCTGATAATTTAACAACAGTGGAGAGAGGTGGCGGTGAGGTAAACTTGATGGAGTTCTTTGATAAAACAATGGAGAGGGTTGATGAGGGTGGTGTGATTGAAGTTATCTGTATGGACATTCAAAAGGTGTTTGATCAAGTGACATTCAATAGACAGGTTAGGAAAACCGAACACTATGGATTAAAGGGACAGTGACAGTGTGGATCTAACATTGGCTAAGGAATAGCAAACAGAGAGAAGTGCTGAAAGGTTGTTGTTCAGACTCGATGGGAGTATACAGTGGTGTTTTCCAGGGCTCGTTATTCGGATCACTGTTCTTTTTGCTCTTGGACAACCCGGGGTGGGTAGGGCAGAGCCCCCTCCTCCGCCCTCTTTGCACAGCTTCCCCTCTCTGCAGCCTCTGCTCCATTTGTTGGTCATGTTACAGACCCAGAGACACTGGAACTACAGTCCCTATAACTTGTCCAGAGTTGGGTCAACAAATCCTCTGTCCTCTCTGAATGTCTGCAGCAGCTCACAACACAATCTGCAGAAAACCATCCACAGCACCTCCACTAACTTTACAATGGCAGAAGTCAGTAAAAAGCCCTACACCTGTAAGATGGATACCCGGTCTATTTAAATAACACTAGAGGGGTTTCTTCGTGCTGCTGAATGTTTGTTCAGCTGAGAGTGACTGACACAGACGGTCAGTGGACATGCAAAGACCAAGTTTCAAAGTCGTACATCAAAGCTGCCGGAATGGCTGATTGACACCATATTCAGACCTTCCTCACACGAAAGACACACACACATTACACCCACTCCAGCACCCCGACCAGCCTGGGTGTCCTGTACAATGTACTGGAAGAGACCGGCAGTGCAGCTCACACCATTTTATGGATCCAAACTTCCACAGCACCAGTGGAGCTGGAGAGATGAAATTTGTGGTCAGGGATAGAGACAGAGGGAAATAAACTCACTTCAAAAAGGGAATTAGAAAAATACTTTAAGATGAACAAGCTTCAGGAATATTGGAAATGAACAGGGGATTGGGATAATCAGAGGGGTGAGGACATGAGGGATATGATCATACGAGTGAGAATATTAAACTTGAGCTGTTACTGGACCAAGATCCAATGTAGATCAGTGAGCACAGGGATAGAACAAAGAACAAAGAAAATTACAGCACAGGAACAGGCCGTTCGGCCCTCCAAGCCTGCGCCGATCCAGATCCTCTATCTAAACATGTCGCCTATTTTCTAAGGTTCTGTATCACTTTTCTTCCTGCCCATTCATGTATCTGTCTAGATACATCTTAAAAGACGCCATCGTGCCCGCATCCACCACCTCCGCTGGCAACGCATTCCAGGCACCCACCACCCTCTGCGTAAAGAACTTTCCACGCATATCCCCCCTAAACTTTTCCCCTTTCACTTTGAACTCGTGTCCACTAGTAATTGAATCCCCCACTCTGGGAAAAAGCTTCTTGCTATCCACCCTGTCTATACCTCTCATGATTTTGTACACCTCAATCAGGTCCCCCCTCAACCTCCGTCTTTCTAATGAAAATAATCCTAATCTACTCAACCTCTCTTCATAGCTAGCGCCCTCCAGACCAGGCAACATCCTGTTGAACCTCCTCTGCACCCTCTCCAAAGCATCCACATCCTTTTGGTAATGTGGCGACCAGAACTACACGCAGTATTCCAAATGTGGCCGAACCAAAGTCCTATACAACTGTAACATGACATGCCAACTCTTGTACTCAATACCCCGTCCGATGAAGGAAAGCATGCCGTATGCCTTCTTGACCACTCTATTTACCTGCGTTGCCACCTTCAGGGAACAATGGACCTGAACACCCAAATCTCTCTGGACATCAATTTTCCCCAGGACTTTTCCATTTACTGTATAGTTCACTCTTGAATTGGATCTTCCAAAATGCATCACCTCGCATTTGCCCTGATTGAACTCCATCTGCCATTTCTCTGCCCAACTCTCCAATCTATCTATATTCTGCTGTATTCTCTGACAGTTCCCTTCACTATCTGCTACTTCACCAATCTTAGTGTCGTCTGCAAACTTGCTAATCAGTCCACCTATACTTTCCTCCAAATCATTAATGTATATCACAAACAACAGTGGCCCCAGCACGGATCCCTGTGGAACACCACTGGTCACACGTCTCCATTTTGAGAAACTCCCCTCCACTGCTACTCTCTGTTTCCTGTTACACAGCCAGTTCTTTATCCATCTAGCTAGTACACCTTGGACGCCATGCGCCTTCACTTTCTCCTTCAGCCTGCCATGGGGAACCTTATCAAACGCCTTACTGAAGTCCATGTATGTGACATCGACAGCCCTTCCCTCATCAATCAACTTTGTCACTTCCTCAAAGAATTCTATTAAGTTGGTAAGACATGACCTTCCCTGCACAAAACCATGTTGCCTATCACTGATAAGCTCATTTTCTTCCAAATGGGAATAGATCCTATCCCTCAGTATCTTCTCCAGCAGCTTCCCTACCACTGACGTCAGGCTCACCGGTCTATAATTACCTGGATTATCCCTGCTACCCTTTTTAAACAAGGGGACAACATTAGCAATTCTCCAGTCCTCCGGGACCTCACCCGTGTTTAAGGATGCTGCAAAGATATCTGTTAAGGCCCCAGCTATTTCCTCTCTCGCTTCCCTCAGTAACCTGGGATAGATCCCATCCGGACCTGTGGACTTGTCCACCTTAATGCCCTTTAGAATACCCAACGCTTCCTCCCTCCTTCTGCCGACTTGACCTAGAGCAATCAAACATCTGTTCCTAACCTCAACATCCGTCATGTCCCTCTCCTCGGTGAATAACGATGCAAAGTACTCGTTTGGAATCTCACCCATTTTCGCTGAGTCCAAGCATAACATTCCTCCTTTGTCCTTGAGTGGGCCATTCCTTTCTCTAGTTACCCTCTTTCTCCTTCTATATGAATAAAAGGCTTTGGGATTTTCTTCAACCCTGTTTGCTCAAGATATTTCATGACCCCTTTTAGCCCTCTTAATTCCTCGTTTCAGATTGGTCATACATTCCCGATATTCTTTCAAAGCTTCGTCTTTCATCAGCCGCCTACACCTTATGTATGCTTCCTTTTTCCTCTTAGCTAGTCTCACAATTTCACCTGTCATCCATGGTTCCCTAATCCCGAATGCTGGGTGAACAGAATTTAGTGTACATTAGAAGGTGACAGCAGAGTTTTGGATGACCACAAGGTTACAGAGAATAGAATGTGGGACAGCAGCCAGGTGTGTGTTGGAATAGTTACGTCTCGAGGTAACAGTCGGGTCCTCCAGCCAAAATGGACAGTTTGACCTTTTCTCACATTATACTCCATTTGCCAGTTCTTTGACCACTCATTTAACCGATCTATATCCCTTTGTAACCTCCTTATGTCCTCTTGAGAACTTACCTTCTTACCTATCTTGGAGTCATTAGCAAATTTCGCAAGCATACCTTCGGTCCATTCATCAAAATCATTTATTTCAATTGTAAAAAGTTGAGGCCCCAGCACTGATCGCGGTGGCACACCACTCGTTGCAGCTTGCCAACCAGAAAATAACCCATTTATGCCTACTCTGTTTCCTGTTAGCTAGCCAATCCTCTATCCATGCCAATTATGTTACCCCCTACACTATGAGCTTTTATTTTCCACAATGACGTTTGATGTGGTCTGTAAATCTAAGTACTGTAAATCCACCAGTTCCCCTTTATCCACAGTACATGTTACTTCTTCAAAGAACTCCAGTATATTGGTTAAACATGATTTCCCATTCACAAAACCATGTTGACTCTCCCTGATCACCTTGATTTTTTCGACGTGCTTTAACGTCTTTCTAACGTCTTTAATAATAGCTTCTAACATCTGATCCATAGCTGAAAGCCATTCTCACCTGCCACAGGTCCTATGTACAGTAAGTCTCTTCTGATGTTATGCTCTATTTGAACTGTTACTCCTCAAAGAGTCATAGAATTACAGAGATATACAGCACAGAAACAGGACCTTCAGCCCATTCTGTCTGTGCCGGCCATCAAGCACCGAACTATTCTAATCCCAATTCCCAGCACTTGGCCTGTAGCCTTGTTTGCCATGGCGATTCAAGTGCTCATCTAAATACTTCTGAAATGCTGTGAGTGTTCCTGCCCGGACCATCTCTTAAGGCAGTGCGTTCCAGATTCGAACCACCCTCTGGGTGAAAATTATTTTCCTCAAATCCCTTCTAAACCTCCTGCCCCTTATCTTAAATCGATTCCCCCTGGTTATTGACCCGTCCGCTCAGGGGAAAAAGATTCTTCATATCTAACCTATCAATGCCCCTCGTTATTTTGTATAGCTCAATCATGACACCCCTCATCCTTTTCTGCTCTGAGGAAAACAACCCGAGCCTTTTCTGTCGCTCTTCATAGCTGAAATGCTCCAGCCCAGGCAACACCATGGTGAATCTATTCTGCACCCTCTCCATTGCAATCACATCCTTTCGATAGTGCGGCAACCAGAACTATACACAGTCCTCCAGTTGTATCCTAACTGGCGTTTTATACTGCTCCATCATAACCACCCTGCTCTTATATTCTACGCCTCGGCTAATAAAAGCAGGTGTCCCAAACGTCTTCCTGTCCGCATTGTCTACCTGTGCTGCTGCCTTCATGATCTATGGACAAGTACACCTAGGTCCCTCTGACCTTCAGTACTTCCTAGGGTCCTACCATCCATTGTTTATTTCCTTGCCTTGTTCGCCCTCCCAAAATGCATCACCTCACAGTTCTCAGGATTAAATTCCATTTGCCACTCCTCTGCCCATCTTACCAGCCCATCTATATCATCCTGTAATCTAAGGCTTTCCTCCTCACGATTTACAACACCACCAATTTTCGTGTCAGCTGTGAACTTACTGATCAGACCTCCTATATTCACGTCTAAATCATGAATGTACACTACAAACAGCAAGAGTCCCAGCACCGATCCCTGCAGTACACCACGGGTCACAGGCTTCCACTTGCAAAAATAACCCTTGAACATCACCCTCTGCCGCCTGCCACTAAGCCAATTTTGGATCCAATTTGCCAAGTTGCCCTGGATCCCATGAGCTCTTACCTTCTTAACAAATCTCCCATGCAGGACCCCATCAAAAGCCTTACTGAAGTCCATAAAGACGACTGCTTTACCCTCCTTTACACCCCTCGTCACCGCCTCGAAAATAATCAATCAATTTAGTTAGACACGAACTCCCCTTGACAAAGCCATGCTGACTATCCCTGATTAATCCCTGCCTCTCCACGTGGATATTAATCCGCTCCCTCCGAATTTTTTCCAATGGTTTCCCTGCAATAATTTGCTTGTGACCCTTCGACCTCCTTTCTGTTAATCTGTGACACTCGATCAGATCTTACAGTGGTGTAGTAGTGGCAACAGAGTTCCTGCCTCCCTTTTATATGATTTTTCAGGGTGGAAGATGAAGAGATGAAATGTGTGGTCAGGGATAGAGACAGAGGGAAAGAAACCCACCTTTAAAAAGGGAATTAGCAAAAGACTTTAAGATGAACAAGTTTCAGGAATATTGGAAATGGACAGGGGATTGTGATAATCAGAAGGACGAAGACATGGAGGGATTTGATCTCATGGTTGGAATATTAAAATTGAGGTGTTACTGAACCAAGAGCCAATGCAGGTCAGTGAGCACAGGGATGTTGGGTGAACAGAATTTGGTGTAAATTAGAAGATGGCAGCAGAGCTTTGGATGACCACAAGGTTACAGAGAGTAGAATGTGGGAAACAAGCCAGCAGTGTGGTAGAATAGTCAAATCTCGATGTAAAAAAGGCATGGATGAGGTTTTCAGCAACCGATGAGCTCACCTGTCCCTTTCTCTCTTTCTGTATCTCTCCCTCTCTCTCTCTGTCGCCGTCACGTGCTCTATCCCACGCTCTGAATCTTAAATGTTTCAATCAAGTCGCCCCTTACTCTTCTAAACTCCAGCTGATATAAGCCTAGCCTGTCCAGCCTTTCCTCATAAGACAGTCCGCCCATATTATTCTAATAAACCTTCTCTGAACTGCTTGCAACGCATTTACATGTTTCCTTAAATAAGGAGACCAGTACTGAACACAGAATTCCAGATAATGTCTTACCAATGCCCTCCCTACCTTTGTATTCAATTCCACTCACAATAAGTGATAACATTATATTAGCTTTCCTAATTACTTTCTGAACCGACATACTAACCTTATGCAATTCATGCACCAGGACAGCCAGATACTCCTGCATCTCAGAGTTCTGCAATCCCTCACCATTCAGATAATATGCTTAGTTTAATTTCATTATTACTACCAATATGGACAATTTCACATTTCCCCACATTCAACTCCATTTCCCAGAACTTTGCCTTTTCACTCAATCTATCTATATCCGTTTGTAGCCTCCTATGTCCTCTTCAGAACTTTGTTACGTCAACAGATTTACCAACCACACCTTCGGTCCTTTCATCTAATTAATTTAAATAAACTGTAAAACGTTGAGGCCCCAGCACTGATACCTATGGCACCCCGCTCGTTACATCCTGCCAACCAGAAATTTACCCATTTATGCCTGCTCTCTGTTTACTGTTAGCTAACCAAACGTCTATCCATGGCAATGTCTTACCCCCTACACCATGAGCTTTTATTTTTCGCAATGACCTTTGATGTGGCACCTTATCAAATGCCTTCTGTAAATCTATGTACAGTACATCCACCAGTTCCCCTTTATCCACAGCACATGTTACTTCTTCAAAGAACTCCAGTTAATTGATTAAAATCCCTTTCACAAAACCATGTTGACTCTGCCTAATCACCTTGAATTTTTCCACCTGCCCTGCTATAACATCTTTAATAATAGCTTCTAAAAAATCTAATCCACAGCCAGAAAGCCTTTCTCAAATGTCACAGATCGTTTCTCTACTGTGTTTATTCTGATTTTGTGCTGTATTTGAACCGCCACTCCTCAATAAACTGCTTGTGAACCTTTGACCTCCTTTTGGGTAATCTCTGTCCCTCGATCATACCTTACAGTGGTTAGGAGAGGGAACACAGACATCGGGATGATAGGCTTGGTTTACTTGGTTTGTGAGAAATAGTAAACTCAGTTGAGTGATGAATGAGTAGGAGATTTGGCAACAAAAAGAGTTTACACTCAATCAAACCTGTGTGTTCATCACTAAGAGCGTGGGGTGGGGGGGGGGGGGGGGTCTTTCGGAGAGTTTTGAATAAGAAAAGCCAGAAATACAGTCTCACTGGCATATCACAGGAAATAGTCAATTGATAACCTGGTCGAGAAGAAAAACAGGCACACCTGGGGAGACGGACATCCAAAGGATTTTCGAGGTGTATGATGGGAATTACGATTTCATTCTCAATGGAATATTTGCGGATGTCCAGAAATGCAAATTTAAGCTAAAAACAAAGGGCTGAGATAAGTTGGTCAATGGGGCACATTGTGTACCTGAACAGAAAGTGCCAGAAATACTCAGTGGGTCGGTGCAGAGAAAAACAGAGTTCATGTTTCAGATCTGTGACCCTTCATCAGAACTGATAAACGTTAGAAATATTGATGTACAAGCTGGAGATAGTGAGACCATGGACCTCCTGCTTTCCATTCCACACCCAATCCTTCACCCCAAACCTCCCCTTCTGATTTTATACTTTCCAGTTATAACCCAATACTGCCAGCTTCCCAGTCACAGCAGCTTCAGGAGACAGAAAGAAAGCAGCAAAAGAGCAATAAAGCCCCATCACAAGGTCTGACACTCACAGCCACCAGATCAAATACTTATAGTGCGTGTACCTTAGAGGCTGGTATCGAGTCAGAATCTGCACGTGGTGAGTCACCGAGTACGAGTGAGCTGCAGCCAGTCCAGGGGGAAAGGATAGTCCATGTGACAGATCACCGGAGGTTGAGGTTACAAACGAGTTAAAATATACAGGACTCAGAAGTGAACATTGCTGGAGCTGCTGCCCATGTCGAGATGGTGCAGTCTGAATCCAAGTCCTCAAGGCCCATAGTTGTTCGAGGACGTCCTGCAAGGGCATTTGCAGTCTCCCTCAGTGAACGACAGCAGCCTTCCACAAGCCATGCTGCAGTCACTGGGAAACACTGTGTCGGAGCACTAGGCAAGTTGAGGGAACCCACAAGACAGGGACTAAGGGAATACACAAGGGTGAATATTTCAGTTTTGTTTGTATAATTGCATGTGTTGTTGGAGAAAGATGATCATGAAAAACATTTTGTTGGTGTTTTTATTGGAGGATGCTTACCTAGGGGACGCTGTGATGGGACATCTCAGATGGATGTAATGGTGGAGAAGAGGGGGATCCATGGTGGGAAAGGGAAGTTGTCCTATGGGAACTGGAATCTTAGCAGCGTCTCTACGACAGCCTGTCCGGGTTGACATCATCCAGGAAATATCCTCCCTGCCTCCTCCTCCTCCTACTGAGGTAGCCTGCGGATTCCTGGTGCCAATGCCTGTGTCCTCATGATGGTGATGATGTGAAGGGTGCAGCAGAACACCATGAACTTGGACACCTGCTCCAGTATGTACTGGAGGGCTCCCACCGAGCGGTTCAGACATCAGAAGCATTACCTCATCTGGTGGTTTTGTGTGGGGGAGAGGACTGTCTAGGGTTTCGATGTCATGAGCCACATTCTGGTTCTGCATGGGGGCACGATGTGTTGGGACCGGCTGACTGCTTCAGAATGAAGGTATGGTGGCTGTTGCCAGGATAGTGGACATTTACCAACATGATGTACTGGGCATGCTCGCACACCAACTGTACATTAAAATAAAAGCAAAATACTGCGGATGCTGGAAATCTGAAACAAAAACAAGAAATGCTGGAATCACTCAGCAGGTCTGGCAGCATCTGTGGAAAGAGAAGCAGAGTTAACGTTTCGGGTCAGTGACCCTTCTTGGGAAATGACAAATATTAGAAAAGTCACAGATTATAAACAAGTGAGGTGGGGGTGGGGCAAGAGATAACAAAGGAGAAGGTGCAGATTGGACCAGGCCACATAGCTGACCAAAAGGTCACGGAGAAAAGGCAAACAATATGTTAATGGTGTGTTGAAAGACAAAGCATCAGTACAGATTAGGTGTGAAGACACTGAATATTGAACAGCAGCAAGTGCAAACCTGAAGAAAAACAACCTGAAAAAAACAGTGGGTAAGCAAACTGAACAAACTAAGATGAAATGAAATAAATGCAAAAAAAGATTGTAAAAAATGTAAAAAGGAATGTAAAAAAAAGGAAGAAAAAATAACTAAAAATGAAAGTAAAATGGGGGGCTGTCATGCTCTGAAATTATTGAACTCAATGTTCAGTCCGACAGGCTGTAGTGTGCCTAATCGGTAGATGAGATGCTGTTGCTCGAGCTTGCGTTGATCTTCACTGGAACACTGCAGCAATCCCAGGACAGAGATGTGAGCATGAGAGCAGGGGGGAGTGTTGAAATGGCAAGCAACTGGAAGCTCAGGGTCCTGCTTGCAGACTGAGCGGAGATGTTCCGCAAAGCGGTCACCCAGTCTGCGCTTGGTCTCCCCAATGTAGAGGAGACCACACTGTGAGCAGCGAATACAGTATACTACATTGAAAGAAGTACAAGTAAATCGCTGCTTCACCTGAAAGGAGTGTTTGGGGTTTGGGATAGTGAGGAGAGAGGAGGTAAATGGGCAGGTATTACACCTCCTGCGATTGCAGGGGAAGGTGCCCTGGGACGGGGACGAGGTGGTGGGGGTAATGGAGGAGTGGACCAGGGTGTCGCGGAGGGAACGATCCCTTCAGAATGCTGACAGGGGAAGGGAGGGGAAGATGCGACTGGTAGTGGCATCACGCTGGAGGTGGCGGAAATGGCGGAGGATGATCCTTTGGATATGGAGGCTGGTGGGATGAAAGGTGAGGACAAGGGGAACCCTGTCACGGTTCTCGGAGGGAGGGGAAGGGGTGAGGGTAGAGGTGCGGGGAATGGGTCGGACACGGTTGAGGGCCCTGTCAACCACAGTGGGGGGAAATCCTCGGTTGAGGAAAAAGGAGGTCATATCAGAAGCACCGTCATGGAAGGTGGCATCATCAGAGCAGATGCGTCGGAGACGGAGAAACTGGGAGAATGGAATGGAGTCCTTACAGGAGGTAGGGTATGAAGAAGTGTAGTCGAGGTAGCTGTGGGAGTCAGTGGGCTTATAATGGATATTGGTAGACAACCTATCCCCAGAGATGGAGACAGAGAAGTCGAGGAAGGGAAGGGAAGTGTCAGAGATGGACCATGTAAAGGTGAGAGAAGGGTGGAAATTGGAAGCAAAGTTGATAAAGTTTTCTAGTTCCACCACCATGCTCCTCCGCCTGGCTGAACTTGTTCTCACATTGAACAACTTCTCCTTCAACTCCATGCACTTCCTTCAAGTAAAAGGTGTCGCTATGGGTACCCGCATGGGTCCTAGTTATGCCTGTCTTTTTGTGGGATATGTCGAGCATTCTTTGTTCCAGTCCTACTCAGGCACCCTCCCCCAACTCTTTTTCCGGTACATTGATGACTGTATTGGTGCCGGTTCATGCTCCCGCCCCGAACTAGAAAACTTTATCAACTTTGCTTCCAATTTCCACCCTTCTCTCACCTTTACATGGTTCATCTCTGACACTTCCCTTCCCTTCCTCGACTTCTCTGTCTCTGGGGATAGGTTGTCTACCAATATCCATTATAAGCCCACTGACTCCCACAGCTACCTCGACTACACATCTTCACACCCTACCTCCTGTAAGGACTCCATTCCATTCTCCCAGTTTCTCCGTCTCCGACGCATCTGCTCTGATGATGCTACCTTCCATGACGGTGCTTCTGATATGACCTCCTTTTTCCTCTACCGAGGATTTCCCCCCACTGTGGGTAACAGGGCCCTCAACCGTGTCCGACCCATTCCCCGCACCTCTACCCTCACCCCTTCCCCTCCCTCCCAGAACCGTGACAGGGTTCCCCTTGTCCTCACTTTTCATCCCACCAGCCTCCATATCCAAAGGATCATCCTCCTCCATTTCCGCCACCTCCAGCGTGATGCCACTACCAGTCGCATCTTCCCTTCCCTTCCCCTGTCAGCATTCCGAAGGGATCGTTCCCTCCGCGACACCCTGGTCCACTCCTCCATTACCCCCACCACCTCGTCCCCGTCCCAGGGCACCTTCCCCTGCAATCGCAGGAGGTGTAGCTTTTCGTTGTGCAGCTCTTCCAGGAGCACAGGCATTGCGAGCGAGGAGTGAACAGCTGGGAAGTCAATTTCATCTGGAGTTTCGGTGGAGCAGGGACTGCTGGCTTTTCCAGGAGCACAGGCATTGCGAGCGAGGAGTGAACAGCTGGGAAGTCAATTTCATCGGGAGTTTCGGTGGAGCAGGGACTGCTGGGTAAGTAGAAAACTATATATTTGGGCTGTTTCTGAACCCAAGACACTACTCTTGTAGTGTCTCCCACCCGCCCTCCTCCTCTGACCAAAAAAAAGGACTCGGTTGTGTGTAGGTAAGGTAAGGCTTTTTCTATTACTCTTCTTGTTTTATCGTGTGATTGGTTATAAACTTGGGAATTTAGAATAGTGGGAATGGAGGTTAAGGCAGTTGAATGTTCCTCCTGCAGAATGTGGGAGGTAAGGGTCGCCAAGGGTGTCCTTGCTGACTGCATCTGCGGGAAGTGCACCCAGCTCCAGCTCCTCGAGGACCGCGTTAGGGAACTGGAGCTGGAGCTGGAGGTACTTTGGATCATTCGGGAGGCGGAAGGGATTATTGAGAGGAGTTATCGGGAGGCAGTCACACCTCAGGTAAAAGAAGAAGGTAGATGGGTTACCGTCAGGGGAAGGAGAGGGAACCAGCAGGCAGTGCAGGGATCCCCTGTGGCCGTTTCCCTCAACAACAGGTATACCGTTTTGGATACTGTTGGAGGAGACGACTTATCAGGGGTAGGCAATGGGATACAGGTCTCTGGCGCAGAGTCTGTCCCTGTTGCTCAGAAGGGAAGGGGTAAGAGGAGCAGAGCATTAGTCATTGGGGACCCCATAGTTAGGGGAACAGATAGGAGGCTCTGTGGGAACGAGAGAGACTCACGGTTGGTGTGTTGCCTCCCAGGTGCCAGGGTATGTGATGTCTCGGATCGTGTTTTTGGGATCCTCAAGGGCGAGGGGGAGCAGCCCCAAGTCGTGGTACACAGGCACCAACGACATAGGTAGGAAGACAGATGGGGATTTAAGGCAGAAATTCAGGGAGCTGGGGTGGAAGCTTAGAGCGAGAACAAACAGAGTTGTTATCTCTGGGTTGTTGCCCGTGCCACGTGCTAACGAAGTGAGGAATAGGGAGAGAGAGGAGTTGAACATGTGGCTGCAGGGATGGTGTAGGAGGGAGGGTTTTGGTTTCCTGGATAATTGGGGCTCTTTCTGGGGTAGGTGGGACCTCTACAAACAGGATGGTCTTCAACTGAAGCAGAGGAGTACCAATATCCTGGGGGGGAGATTTGTTAGTGCTTTTCGGGGGGGGTTTAAACTAATTCAGCAGGGGGATGGGAACCTAAATTGTAGTTCCAGTGTGCAGGATGTTGAGAGTAGTGAGGGCAGAGATAAGGTTATAAGGGCACAAGAGGGCACTGGCAAGCAAGAGCTTGGTTTAAAATGTGTCTACTTCAACGCCAGGAGCATCCGGAATAAGGTGGGTGAGCATGGGTTGGTACCTGGGATCTCGATGTTGTGGCCATTTCAGAGACATAGGTAGAGCAGGGACAGGAATGGATGTTGCGGGTTCCGGGATTTAGATGTTTCACTAAGAACAGAGAAGAGGGTAAAAGAGGGGGGGGGGGGGGGGTGGCATTGTTAATCAAGGAAAGTATTACAGCGGCAGAAAGGACATTTGAGGACTCGTCCACTGAGGTAGTCTGGGCCGAGGTTAGAAACAGGAGAGGAGAGGTCACCCTGTTGGGAGTTTGCTATAGACCTCCAAATAGTTCCAGAGATGTAGAGGAAAGGATAGCAAAGATGATTCTTGACAGGAGCGAGAGTAACAGGGTAGTGGTTATGGGGGACTTTAACTTTCCAAATATTGACTGGAAATACTATAGTTCGGGTACTTTAGATGGGTCTGTTTTGGTCCAGTGTGTGCAGGAGGGTTTTCTGACACAGTATGTAGACAGGCAAACCAGGGGCGATGCCACATTGGATTTGGTACTGGGTAATGAACACGGCCAGGTGTTAGATTTAGAAGTTGGTGAGCACTTTGGTGATAGTGATCACAATTCGGTTAGCTTTACCTTAGCGATGGGCAGGGACAGGCATATACAGCAGGGCAAGAATTATAGCTGGGGGAAAGGAAATTATGATGCGATTAGGCAAGATTTAGGATGCGTAGGATGGGGAAGGAAGCTGCAGGAGATGGGCACAATCGAAATGTGGCGCTTATTCAAGGAGCAGCTACTGCCTGTCCTTGATAAGTATGTACCTGTCAGGCAGGGAGGAATTGTCGAGCGAGGGAGCCGTGGTTTACTAAAGAAGTTGAAGCGCTTGTCAAGAGGAAGAAGAAGGCTTATGTTAGGATGAGACGTGAAGGCTCAGTTAGGGCGCTAGAGAGTTACAAGCTAGCCAGGAAGGATCTAAAGGGAGAGATAAGAAGAGCAAGGAGAGGACACGAGAAGTCATTGGCGGAGAGGATCAAAGAAAACCCTAAGGCTTTTGATAGGTACATCAGGAATAAAAGAATGACTCGAGATAGTTTAGGGCCAATCAAGGATAGTAGTGGGAAGTTGTGTGTGGAATCGGAGGAGATAGGGGAAGTGTTAAATGAATATTTTTCGTCGGTATTTACAGTGGAGAAAGAAAATGTTGTCGAGGAGAATACTGAGATTCAGACTACTAGGCTAGATGGGATTGAGGTTCACAAGGAGGAGGTGTTAGCAATTTTGGAAAGTGTGAAAATAGATAAGTCCCCTGGGCCAGATGGGATTTATCCTAGGATTCTCTAGGAAGCCAGGGAGGAGATTGCAGAGCCTTTGTCCTTGATTTTTATGTCGTCATTGTCGACAGGAATAGTGCCGGAAGACTGGAGGATAGCAAATGTCCCCTTGTTCCAGAAGGGGAGTAGAAACAGCCCTGGTAATTATAGACCTGTGAGCCTTACTTTGGTTGTGGGTAAAATGTTGGAAAAGGTTATAAGAGATAGGATTTATAATCATCTTGAAAAGAATAAGTTCATTAGAGATAGTCAGCACGGTTTTGTGAAGGGTAGGTCGTGCCTCACAAACCTTATTGAGTTTTTTGACAAGGTGACCAAACAGGTGGATGAGGGTAAAGCCGTGGATGTGGTGTATATGTATTTCAGTAAGGCGTTTGATAAGGTTCCCCACGGTAGGCTATTGCAGAAAATACATAAGTATGGGATTGAAGGAGAATTAGTGCTTTGGATCAGAAATTAGCTAGCTGAAAGAAGACAGAGGGTGGTGGTTGATGGCAAATGTTCATCCTGGAGTATAGTTTCTAGTGGTGTACCGCAAGGATATGTTTTGGGGCCACTGCTGTTTGTCATTTTTATAAATGATCTGGATGAGGGTGTAGAAGGGTGGGTTAGTAAATTTGCGGATGACACGAAGGTCGGTGGAGTTGTGGTTAGTTCCGAAGGATGTTGTAGGTTACAGAGGGACATAGATAGGCTGCAGAGCTGGGCTGAGAGATGGCAAATGGAGTTTAATGAGGAGAAGTGTGAGGTGATTCACTTTGGAAGGAGTAACAGGAATGCAGAGTACTGGGCTAATGGGAAGATTCTTGGTAGTGCAGATGAGCAGAGAGATCTTGGTGTCCAGGTACATAAATCCCTGAAAGTTGCCACCCAGGTTAATAGGGCTGTTAAGAAGGCATATTGTGTGTTAGCTTTTATTAGTAGAGGGATCGAGTTTAGGAGCCACGAGGTCATGCTGCAGCTGTACAGAACTCTGGTGCGGCTGCACCTGGAGTATTGCGTGCAGTTCTGGTCAACGCATTATTGGTAGGATGTGGAAGCTTTGGAAAAGGTGCGGAGGAGATTTACTAGGATGTTGCCTGGTATGGAGGGAAGGTCTTACGAGGAAAGGCTGAGAGACTTGAGGTTGTTTTCGTTAGAGAGAAGGAGGAGAAGAGGTGACTTAATAGAGACATATAAGATAATCAGAGGGTTAGATAGGGTGGATAGTGAGAGTCTTTTTCCTCGGATGGTGATGGTAAACACGAGGGGACATAGCTTTAGGTTGAGGGGTGATAGATATAGGACAGATGTTAGAGGTAGCTTCTTTACAGAGAGAGTAGTTGGGGCGTGGAACGCCCTGCCTGCAACAATAGTAGACTCGCCAACTTTAAGGGCATTTAAGTGGTCATCGGATAGACATATGGATGAAAATGGAATAGTGTAGGTCAGATGGGTTCACAGGTCGGCGCAACATCGACGGCTGAAGGGCCTGTACTGCGTTGTAATGTTCTATGTTCCATGTACCTGCCCATTTGCCTCCTCTCTCCTCACTATCCCAGGCCCCAAACACTCCTTTCAGGTGAAGCAGCGATTTACTTGTACTTCTTTCAATGTAGTATACTGTATTGGCTGCTCACAGTGTGGTCTCCTGTACATTGGGGAGACCAAGCGCAGACTGGGTGACCGCTTTGCGGAACATCTCCGCTCAGTCCACAAGCAGAACCCTGAGCTTCCGGTTGCTTGCCATTTCAACACTCCCCCCTGCTCTCATGCTCATTTCTCTGTCCTGGGATTGCTGCAGTGTTCCAGTGAACATCAACGCAAGCTCGAAGAACAGCATCTCATCTACCGATTAGGCACACTACAGCCTGCCGGACTGAACATTGAGTTCAATAATTTCAGAGCATGACAGCCCCCCATTTTACTTCATTTTTGGTTACCTTTTCTTCCTTTTTTTACATTCCTTTTTACATTTTTTACAATCTTTTCTTGCATTTATTTCATTTCATCTTAGTTTGTTCAGTTTTCTTACCCACTTTTTTTTCAGGTTGTTTTTCTTCAGGTTTGCACTTGCTGCTGTTCAATATTCAGTGTATTCACACCTAATCTGTCCTAATGCTTTGTCTTTCAACACACCATTAACATATTGTTTGCCTTTTCTCCGTGACCTTTTGGTCAGCTATGTGGCCTGGTCCAATCTGCACCTTCTCCTTTGTTATCTCTTGCCCCACCCCCACCTCACTTGTTTATAATCTGTGACTTTTCTAATATTTGTCAGTTCCGAAGAAGGGTTACTGACCCGAAACGTGAACTCTGCTTCTCTTTCCACAGATGCTGCCAGACCTGCTGAGTGATTCCAGCATTTTTTGTTTTTGCACCAACTGTCCACTGATGGAGTGAGAGTTCTAACAGTTCCTGTACCTCTCCCCGTTGCCATGGGGATCCCGCAGAGACACCTAGACCATCAGGAGTCCAGCTGTCATGACAATGCCACGGGATCTCTCACCTGCATCTCCCTGCTGATGGAGCAGACAGTATAATTCACCTCACCCGACATAGATGGCCTCCGTCACACAGCAGATACATCAATGGACAACATAGAGAGAGATAATGGATACGTCACCCGCTCTTGATGGAAAGATCCAGATAAGAACATAATAACATAAGAAGTAGGAGCTGGAGTAGGCAATTCAGCCCCTCGAGCCTGTTTTGCCATTCAATGTGATCATAGCTGATCTCATCTCGGCCTCAACTCCACTTTCCTGCCCGTTCTCCATAACTCTTCAACCCATTACTAATTAAAAATCTGTCTATCTCCTCCTTAAATTTACTCAATGTCCCGGCATCTATTGCACTCCGGGTAGTGAATCCCACAGACACACGACCCTTTCAGAGAAGAAATTTCTCTTCATCTCTATTTTAAATCCTTAACCCTTATCCTAAAACAATGACCTCTCATTCTAGATTGCCCCACAAGAGGAAACATCTTCTCTATGTCTACTTTGTCAATCCCCTTAATCATCTTCTCTACCTCAATTAGATCGACTCTCATTCTTCTAAACTCTAGAGAGTAAAGGCATAAAGAGCTCAATCTCTCTTCATAAGACAAATCCCTCATCCCTGGAATCAATCTATTGACCCTCCTCTGATCTGCCTCCAAGGCAACTACATCCATCCTCAAGTCAGGAGACTAAAACTATACACAATACTCCAGGTGCGGTCTCATTAATGCCTTGTACAGTTGCAGCAGCACTTTCCTACTTTTATATTCTATTCCTTTAGCAAGAAATACAAAAATTCCATTTGCCTTCCTTTTCACCTGCTGTACCTCCAAACAAGCTTTCTGCGATTCATGCACGAGGACACACAGATCCTTCTGCACCGAAGCACTCTGAAGTTTCTCTCCAGTTAGGTAATAATTTGCCTTTCTATTCTTCCGACCAAAATGGATAACCTTACACTTATTCACGTAAAACTCCATCTGCCAACTTTTGGATCTTTCACCTAACCTATCCATATCAATTTGTAAATTTCTTATTTAATTATTGCAACTTACTATCCCACCTATTTTAGTGTCATCTGCAAATTTGGCAACAGTACTTTCTATCCCTGCATCCAAGTCATAAATATATATTGTAAATAGCTGGGGCCAAGGACCAAACCCTGTGGTACCCCACTAGTTACATATTGCCAACCAGAAAAAGACCCATTTAGCCCGACTCTCTGTTTTCTGTTGGTTAGCCAATCCTCTATCAAAGTTAATAAATTGCCCCTAACCCCATGTAATCTTACCTTGTGTATTAACCTTTTGTGCAGCACCTTATCAAATGTCTTCTGGAAGTCCAGATATACATCTGCAGGATCCCCATTTTCCACTTTTCTTGTCACAGCTTCGAAGAACTCCAGCAAATTCGTCAAATAGGATTTACCCTTCATAAAACCATGCTGACTCTGATGGATTGCGTTTTGACTTTCTAAATATCCTGTTATTACTTCCTTAATAATGGGTTCTAACAATTTGCCAATGATAGATGTTTCCTACTTTCTGCCTTCCTCCCTTTCACCCAGTTCATTTCAAAGGTCAATGAGGAGGATGTGGCAGAATTATCCGTCACTTTTGAAAAGCTTGTAAAGTAACTGAAATGTCCGGCGGAGAGCTGGACACTGTTCTGACAAAACAAAGTAACAGGAAAATCCCGTGAGGTTTATTCACTGTTGCCAGATGAAAGTTCATCAGATTATGAGATGACTAAAAATGCAATGCTGGGCGGACATGAGATAGTACCGGAAGTGTACCGGCAAACATTCCAAACCCTCCGAAAGCAGCCTGACTAAAGTGATCTCGAGTTTGAAAGAGTTAAGCAGCTTCCGAACACAGGGATATAGGAGCAGGAGTAGGCCATTCAGCCCATCGAGGCTGCTCCACCATTCGATATGACCATGGCTGATCATCCACTTCAATGCCTTTTTCACACATTATCTCCATAATCCCCTTTTTGTCATTTGCAGTTAGAAATCTGTCAATCTATAGTTTAAACATACTCACCGACTCAGATTCCACATCCATCTGGGATGCAGAATTCCAAAGATTCAGAAACCTCTGAGTCAAGAAATTTCTCCTCATCTCTGTCCTAAGTGGCTTCCCCATTATTTTCAAATTGTATCCATTAGTTCTAGACTCCGCAACCAGGGGAAATTTCGTACACGCATTTACGCTGTTTATCTCTTTAATTATTTCATGGGTTTCAATGAGATCCCGACACATTCTTTGAAACTCTAGAGAATACAAGCCCAGTTTCTCTCTTCATAGAACAGTCTCGCTATCCCGGGAACAAGTCTGGTGAACCTTCATTGCACTCCCTCTATGGCAATAATATCCTTCCTAAGGTAAGGGGACCCAAACTGCACACAATATTCCAGGTGTGGTCTAAGCAAGGTTCTATAAACATGAAGTAAGACTTCACTACTCCTGTACTCAAATCATCTTGTGATAAAGGCTAACAGACCATGAGCATTCCGAATTGCTTGCTGCACTGCATGTTAGTTTTCAGTGACTTACTGACACACGGGTCCCTCTGTACATCTACACTTTCTAATCTCTTACTATTTAAGAAATACTCGGCACATCTGTTCCTCCTACCAAAATGGATAACGTCATATCTGTCCATATTATATTCCATCTGCCATGTTCTTGCCCAGTCACAATGTCTGTCCAAATCCCCTTGAAGACGCTTTGCATCTTCCTCACAACATACATTCCCACCTAGTTTTGTGTCATCTGCGAACTTGGAAATATTACATTTGGTCCCCACATCCAAATCATTGACATATATTGTTAACAGCTGGGGCCCAAGTACTGATCCTTGCAGTACACAACTAATCACAGCCTGCCAAAGTGAGAATGACCCGTTTCTTCCGACTCACTCTTTTCTGCCTGTTAACCAATCTTTAATCCATGCAAGTATATTACCTCCTATCCCATGTGCTTTAATGTTGCTAACCAACCTCCTGTGGGGGACTTTATCAAAAGCCTTCTGAAAATTCAAGTATAACACGTCCACCGACTCCCCTTTATCAAATCTGTTAGTAACATCCTCAATAAAAGCTCCAACAGGTTCGTCAAACATGATTTCTCATTCATAAATCCATGTTTGCGATGCCCAAACAGATTATTATCCAACTGTCCATTTATCACATCCTTTACAATGGAGTCCCAGCATTTTCCCAACGACGGATGCACGAAAGCAGGTCTATAATTCCCTGTTTTTACTCTCAATCCCTGCTTAAATAGTGGGGTGACATTTGCTACCTTCCAATCTGCAGGAACTGCTCCAGAATCTATAGAATTTTTGAAGATAGTCATCAATGCAGCCACCATCTCCATAGCTATCTCTTCCCACACCCTGGAATGCAGAATATCAGATCCTGGGTTCTCATCAAACTTCAGCCCCATTAATTTCTCCAATGCAACATTCTTACTAATATTAATTTCCTTCATGTCCTCATTCTCGCTAATTCCTTGGATCTCTAATCCTGGAAACTTCCTTGTATCTTCCTCAATGAGGATAGACACAAAGTAATCATTTAGCTTCACTGCCATTTCTCTGTTCACCATTATAAGTTCCCTTGACTCTGCCTGTATTGGACCCACATTTGTCTTCGCCAAACGTTTCATTTTTAGGTAGCTATAGAAGATTTAAAGTCAGTTTTTGTGTTTACTTTTGACCAGTGGATACAAACACTCAAATTACAGCCCACAATTCTGAACCTTAGAGTGGTGATCCATCTCAAGGAGTTCAAAAAATCGCTCTCCCTACCATTAAAACCCACAAAGAGGAAGGAAAGGTTCAAAGAGCCAGGCAGGTTGCAATTCTGGCTGATGAATTTTCGCTTGTACACAAAGCCTTAACCCCAAAGGGAAACCCTTCCCTAGTCACCACAAAGACCCGAGAATAAAAGGTGGGAGGGTGATAGGAGCCCAATCAGCCTTGGGCAAGGAGGAAAAGCTGGACACCCAGGGGACCATCCTCAGGCCAAATAGGACGGCACTGAGAGGAGGAGTAATGGCCGAAGACCTGTGCGTTTCCATTGGAATAAGGCAGATCACCATCGAGCTGAATGCTGCAAGTTATGGGAAAACCTGTAGCATTAATCAGGGACCACCAGATCAGTGCAGGATAATGGGACCTGATGGAAAGCACAACAGATCAGGCTGTGCCTCCAACTGCGGCAGACAGACCCAGTAAACCCACCACAGAGAGTGTGGGAAAAATAAACAAAATCCCTGAGAGGTACCAGGAATTTGTATCCTAAGGAAAAGTGACCACATACCCCTTGAGTGAGGCAAGTAAAACAATAGTCATACTCAAGGATACAGGGGCCACCCAATCCCTTCTGCTGGGAGAACGAAAGTGCAGTGAATGCTAGAGCGTTAGTGAATGGTATTGGAAGACAGTATATGTCCATACCCTTATATCCGGTGCACTTGGAGTGTGACCCAGTTTCATGACCCTTTACCATGGGGATTGTACCTAGTTTACCGGGTGATGGGTCGAACTGCTCCTGGGAAATAATCTGACAGGGGAAAAGGTGGCAGCTTCCCCAGTAGTTCTAGAGAGACCAAAAGACGTCCGGGAGACAGAATAGTTACAGGAGAAGGTCCCTGACATTCTCCCTGATTGTGTGGTGACTCGGTCCATGGCCAAACAATCCCCTGAACTGACGCTGCAGACGGATTACCCTACATTCTGGCTGTCTGAAACCTTCTTTGGGAAGTTAGAGGAGACAAAGAATGTGTTAAACAGTTCTTCCTTATTTGAAGCTCAACAACCCGACCCAGTGTTAAAAAATAGCACAGACTGTCCAAACCAAAACTGAAGCAGAGGGAGTTGCAGACTGTTACTATTTAAATAATGAGGTGCTGATGAGGAAGTGGCGACCTCCTGACAGAGCAGAGGATGAAGAGTGGACAGTGGTTCACCAGATAGTGGTGCCACTGAGGTCCCTTAAAGAAATATTAAGAATGACCCAAGACCTTCTAATGGATGGACATTTCGGTGTATGAAAAATCAAAGCCCGCAGAAGACACTATTTTGACTGTCCACAACTTCACAAGGATGTGGTGGCGTTTTGTAAAACTAGTCACATGTGCTAAGTTGTGGGGAAGCCCCAACCTGCAATAAAGCCTGCACCCTAATTCACATACCAGCTTTTGGGGACCCCTTCAGCAGATTGCTGGTGGATTGTGGGGTCACCTGCTGAAAACAAAACGGGATACCAGTATCTTCTCACCATTATGGATGTGGTGACCCGATTCCCAGAGGCCATTCACCAGAGGAACTATCCCTGCCAAGGCTGTGGTGAAGGGGCTAACCCAATTCTTTACCCGATATGGGCTGCCTGCTGAGATCCAGTCGGATCAGGACACACATTTTATGTCCATTTTTTTTATAAGGTCATAGGTAATCTGGAGCACCGCAGCCTCACAGCTCCAGCGACCCGGGTTCGATTTTGTGTACTGCTTGTGAAGAGTTTGCAAGTTCTCCCTGTGACCGCGTGAGTTTTCACCAGGTGATCTGGTTTCCTCCCACAGCCAAAGACTTGCAGGCTGATAGGTAAGTTGGCTATTTTAAATTGCCACTAGTATAGGTTGGTGGGAGGGGAGTTGAGATTTGGTGGGGATGTGGTAGGAATATGTGATTAATGTAGGATTAGTATAAATGGGTGGTTGATGGTCAGCACAGACTCTGTGGGCCAAAGGGCCTGTTTCAGTGCTGTATCTTTAACTAAATAAAATAAGTAAATAAATAAAGTCCTCAGCCTACCATCCAATATTACAAGGGGCTTTGGAGCGGTACTATCAGACCCTACAGACAATGATCAGGCCATACTGCTATGAGCAACCCCATGACTGGGACAAAGGGCTGGGATTTCTCCTGTTGGTTTCCAGGGACTTATCCAATGATTCCACTGGCTTTAGTCTCTTTGAATTAGTTTATAGACACGAGGTAAGAGGTTCCCTTAAACTAATCAAGGAGAGGTTTTTGGGACACAGGGATGAGTCTTCCATGTTAGACTACATTTCGATGCTGTGGGAGCACCTAAAGACCTCCCAGGCAGCAATGAAAGGTAAGGAGACAGAGATGCCAAGGCTAAAACATTTCAGGACAGAGACCATGTATTGTTACTATTCCCACTGCAGGGTGAACCCCTGAAATCCCGGTTCAGTGGTCCATATCGAGTGGCAAAAGGAATAGTCAGGTACATTATTTAATTGACACTCCAGACCAAAGGCAAAATGCAAAGGCTGTGGAGGGAACAGCCAAGTACAGATCTGTCAGGCAGTCAGGAGGGAAGGATTGGAAAGGGCGGTGAGGACAGGTTAGAGGAGGGCCAGGAGGATTCCCAACTGGAACCCCCTACTCTCCGAATAGCCAACCCTGAAATGTGGGATCCATCAGACCCTACACTCTCCTCCTTAAATGCAGGTCAAAGAGGCAGCCTAAAAAGGCTACTAACAGCATTTACAGAAACGTGCAAGGACAAGGAAAGGTCCCAAAAAGGCATGTCAATGGTGAGGGAGATGCCTCACCTAGTCGAAATGCCGCTGCAGAGTGCAGCGAAAGCTGGACAAAGACCTGCGAGCAGTAATGTCCCAGAGGACATAGGGTAGATAAAAAAAAATGTCTCATGTTCTGATCCATTGTTGTAACATTCTTATCTATTGTTCTCAGATTCTGATCCATTGTTGTGGCATTCCAATCTATTGTTCTCAGATTCTGATCCATTGTTGTAGCATTCCAATCTATTGTTCTCAGATTGTGACCCATTGTTGCAACATTCCAATTGATTGTTCTCAGATTCTGACCCATTGTTGTACCATTCCAATCTATTGTTCTCAAATTCTGATCTATCCTCTCCCTTTGTCTGAAGCCGCTGATCTCTGTTAGTGCCGGAGGTGATGCTCCCGCTGATATCATGGAATAGCACATTGAAAGGAGCCCCATATTAATAGAAGTTGGAAATACTCCAGCGACACATTTTGGGTCCATGGAGACTGACATTAATTACAGTCACTGAACAAACAGGTTCAGTTAACCCCTTTCAATTCAGCACTTTTGTACCACAATAAAGTAGAACATTTATCCAGTCTGCATGGGTTTTGTGAGGGTTACTGAGGGAAGGAATGGTGGAAATGACAGAAGCACTGGACAGAATCTTTCAGTCCTCCTTGGATATGGGAGTGACGCCAGAGGTCTGGAGGATTGTCAATGTTACACCCTGTTTAAAATGGAGAGGTTGGGTTAAACCCTGGAAGTATCAGTCTAATGTTGGTGGTTGGAAACTTCGAGAGGTCATAACCCAACACAAAAATATATCTTGCTTGTAAAACACGGGATAATAAATGACAAGCAGCACGGAAAGGTTAATGAAATATCATTCCTGATAATCTTGATCAAGTTCGTTGAGGACGTAACTGTGATTGTTTCATGTAATATAATCATAGAAATTTTAAGATACAGAAAGAGGCCGCTTGGCCCATTGTGTCTGCACCGGCGGAAAAATGATCCACCTATTCTAATCCCATCTTCCAGCATTTGATTCACAGCCCTGCAGTTAATGACAGTTGAGGTGAACATCCAGTTTCCTTTTCACTGAGTGGAGGGATTCTGCTTCAACTACCCTTTCAGGCAGTAATTTCTAGACTCTCACTGTAAACAGCGGACGCAGTACTGAACCCTGTGGAACGCCGCTGTAAACAGTCCTCAGGTCCGTAAAATATCCGTTAGCAACTACCCTTTAATAAAAGCAAGACATGCTGGAAATACTCAGCAGGTCTGGCAGCATCTGTGGAGAGAGAAGCAGAGTTAACGTCACAGGTCAGTGACCCTTCATCATTGAACTGAAACGTTAACTCTGCTTCTCCCTCCACAGATGCTGCCAGACCTGCCGAGTATTTCCAGCATTTCGTGTTTTACTTCAGATTTCCAGCATCCGCAGTATTTTGCTTTTATTATAACAATTACCCTTTGTTTCTTGCCACTGAGCCCATTTTGTATTTTTGGGTGAACAAATTTCTCCTCAACTCCCCGCTAATCCTTCTGCCAAGCACTTTAAGTCACTGCCCCCCAGTCACTGATCTCTCTGCTAAGGTGAATAGACTCTTCACCTCCACTCTATCCAGGCCCCACAAAATTATGTCCCTTTCAATCAGATCTCCCTTCAGCCTTCTCTGTTCCAAGTAGAACAACCCCAGCCTATCTAATCTTTCTTCATAGCTGCATTTTTCCAGTCCTGGCAAACATCCTTGTAAATCTCCTCTGTACACTCTCTAGTGCAATTCCATCCTTTGTGCAATTAGGTGACCAGAACTGCAGAGTACTCAGGTTGTGACCTAACCAATGATTTATACAGTTCCAGCATAACCTCACTGCACTTGTATTCTTTACCTCAGCTAATAAAGGAAAGGATTCCATATGCCTTCTTAACCACCTTATCGACCTGACCTGCTACATTCAGGACATCTGTGGACATTGACTCCAAGTTCCCTCACTTCCTCTACACTTCTCAGTATATTCCGATTGATTGTCTATCCCTTTGCCTTGTTTGACCTCCTCAATTGCATCGTCTCATACTTAACCAGGCTGAATTCCATTTGACACTTTTTTTTAGATTAGAGATACAGCACTGAAACAGGCCCTTCGGCCCACCGTGTCTGTGCCGACCATCAACCACCCATTTATACTAATCCTACACTAATCCCATATTCCTACCAAACATCCCCACCTGTCCCTATATTTCCCTACCACCTACCTATACTAGTGACAATTTATAATGGCCAATTCACCTATCAACCTGCAAGTCTTTTGGCTTGTGGGAGGAAACCGGAGCACCCGGTGAAAACCCACGCAGACTCAGGGAGAACTTACAAACTCCACAAAGGCAGTACCCAGAATCGAACCCAGGTCCCTGGAGCTGTGAGGCTGCAGTGCTAACCACTGCACCACTGTGCCGCCCCATCAGTATTTTCTGCCATCAATATTTTCCTGCAGCCTAGCTATCCTCCTCGCTACCTACCGCACAGCCAATCTGTGTACCATCTGCACACATCTTGATCATGCCCCCTACATGTACGTTCAAATCGTTAATATATACTACTAAAAGCTGGGGACCCAGTACTGAGCCCTGTGGAATGCCACTGGAAACAGACCTCAAGTCAGTAAAACGCCCGTCAACAATCACCCTTTGTTTCCTGCTACTGAGCCAATTTTGTATCCAGCTTTCTGCATTTCCCTGGATTCCATGGGACTTTATTTGTTTTACCTAGTATGCCACATGGGACCTTGTCAAAAGCCTTGCCAAAATCCACGGAGACCATATCATCTGCATTACCCTCATTTATCATCCTTGCGACTTCGTCGAAAAATTCAATCAAGTTAGTCAACAATATCTTCCCTTAACAAATCCATGCTGACTGTGCTTGATTGACCTGAGCCTTTCCAAGTGACAGTTCATCCTGTCTCTCCGAATACATTGCAATAATTTGCCGACTACTGAGTTTACACTGACTGGTCTGCAATTATTCGGTCTATCCTTTGCTCCCTTTTTAAAGAGGTACAATGTTAACAGTTCACCAATCCTCTGGCACTACACCTGTTTCCAGTAAGGACATAAAATGATTGTCAGACCCTCTGCTATTTCCTCGCTCACTTCTTTTGACAGCCTGGAATACATTTCATCTGGCCCTGGTGATTTATCAACTTTCAAAGATGCTAATCCCATTAATACTTCCTCTCTCCCGATGTATATCACATCCAATAATTCACACTCCTCCTCCTTAACCACAGTATCTGCATCGTTCCCCTCTTCTGTTCAGACAGATACAAAGTATTCATTAAGAACCATATCAACATCTTTCGTCCCTACTCATGTATATCCACTTATGTATATAGATTTTCAAACGGCCTGTGATCAACTGACATTTCATAGACTTGTCATGACATGGATTAATGTGACAGTGATAGCGTGGATATTTCATAGACTTGTCATGACATGGATTAATGTGACAGTGATCGTGTTGATATGACACTGACTGAGGGACAGAAAGCAGAGAGAAGTGGTGAACAGTCATTGTTCAGACTGGATGTGGAGAGGAGTATACAGTACTGCTTCTCATGGTTGGATTTACTCAGCGTGATATCAAGAAACGATTGAAGGCACTGGATACTGCAAAGGCTATGGGCCCTGACAATATTCCGGAAATAGTACTGAATACCTGTGTTCCAGAACTTCCGTTCCCCCATCAAACTGTTCAAGTACAGCTACAACATTGGCATCTGCCCGTCAATGTGAAAAATTGCCAAGCTATGTCCTGTACACAAAAAGCAGGACAAGTCCAACCCGGCCAATTACCGCCCCATCAGCCTATTCTCAATCATCAGTAAAGTGATGGAAGGTGTCATCGACAATGCTATCAAACAGCACTTGCTTAGCAATAACCTACTTAGTGACGTTCAGTTTGGGTTCCGCCAGGGTCACACAGCTCCTGACCTCATTACAGCCTTGGTTCAAACATGGACAAAGGGTCTGAATTCAAGAGGTGACTGCCTTGACATCAAGGCAGCATTTGACTGAGTATGGCATCAAGGAGCCAGAGCAAAAATGGAGTCAGTGGGAATCAGCGGGAAATCTCTCTGCTGGTTGGAGTCATACTGAACGCAAAGGAAGATGGTTGTGGTTGTTGCAGGTCAATCATCTGAACTCCAGGACATCACTGTAGGAGTTCCTCAGGGTAGTGTCTGAGACCCAACCATCTTCAGCTGCTTCATCAATGACCTTCCTTCAATCACCAGACCAGAAGTGGGGATGTTGGCTGATGATTGCACAATTTTCAGCACCATTCATGACTCCTCAAATACTGAAGCAGTCTGTGTAGAAATGCAACAAGACCTGGACAATATCAAGGCTTGGGCTGCTAATTGGCAAGTATCATTCGCACTGCACTAGTGCCAGGCAATGACCATCTTCCACAAGAGAGAATCTAATCATCTCCCTTGACATTCAATGACATTACCAAAGCTGAATCCACCACTATCAACATCCTAGGGGCTACCATTGACCAGAAACTGAACAGGAGTAGCCATATAAATACCATGGCTCAAAGAGCAGGCCATAGGCGAGGAATGCTGAGGCGATTAACTCACCTCCTGACTCCCCAAAGCCAGTCCACCATCTGTAAGGCACAAGTCAGGAGTGTGATGGAATACTCTCCGCTTTTCTGGATGGGTGCAGCTCCAACAACACTCAAGAAGCTCGGCACCATCCAGTACAAAGCAGCCCGCTTGATTGGCACCCCATCCACGACATTCACTCCCTCCACCACCGAAGCACAGTGCAGCAGTGTGTACCATCTACAAGATGCACTGAAGCAACACACCAAGGCTCCTTAGACAGCACCTTCCAAACACACAACCTCTACCACATAGAAGGGCAAGGGCAGCAGATGTATGGAAACACCACCACCTGCAAGTTCCCCTCCAAGCCACACACCATGCTGATTTGACACTATCTTGCCGTTCTTTCACTGTCGCTGGGTTAAAATACTGCAACTTCCTTCCTAACAGCACTGTGGGTGTACCTACCCCACATGGACTGCAGTGGTTCAAGAAGGCAGCTCACCACCACCTTTGCATGGTCAATTAGAGATGGGCAATAAATGCTGGCCTGGCCAGCGATGTCCACAACCCATGAATGAATTTTTAAAAATGATGCCAGCGAAGTAAAGGGCTGTAAATGTTACACCCTGTTTAAAGAAGGAGAGGTTTGATAAGCCCTGTAACTATCAGTCTGATGTTGATTCATGGAAAATTCTGGAGGCCATAACCCAGCACAAAAATACTTCTTACTTCTAAAATCATGTCTTAATAAATGACAAGCAGCAGGGATAGCTTCATGGAAAATCATCTCTGATAACCTTGATAGTTTGTTGACAGAATTGTGAGTGTTAACGAGGATAGCGTGTTCCGTGTTGTAGAATCATAGAATCGTAGACAATTTAAGGCACAGAAAGAGGCAACTTGGCCCATCGTGTCTGTGCCAGCCGAAATGTTATCCACCTATTCTAATCCCACATTCCAGCACTTGATCCGCAGCCCTGCAGATTATGACACTTGAGGTGCACATCCAGACTCCTTTTGAATGAGTAGAGGGTTTCTGCCTCAACCATCCTTTCATGAAGTGAGTTACAGACCCTCACTAAAAGCATGGCACCCAGTACCGAGCCCTCTGGAACACGACTGGAAACAGTCCTCCAGTCAATACCCGTCAACAATTACCCTTTGCTTCCTGTCACCGACGCAATTTTTTATTTCTGGGTGAGCATGTTTTTCCTCAACTCCCTTCTGAAAGTTCTACCAATCACTTTAAATCTATGTCCCCTAGTCACTGACATTTCCGCTAACGTGAATAGACCCTTCACCTCCACTCAATCCAGGCCCCACAAAATGTTGTTCATTTCAATCAGATCTCCCCTCAAGCCTTCTCTGTTCCATGAAGAACAACCCCAGCCTATCCAATCTTTCCTCATAGCTGCATTTTTCCAGTCCTGGCAACATCCTCGTAAATCTCCTGTGTACCCTTTCTAGTGCAATTACATCCTTTCTGTTACTAGAACTGCACACAGTATTCAAGTTGTGGCCTAACCAATGATTAAGACAGTTCCAGCATAACCTCCCAGCTCTTTCATTCTATACCTCGGCTAAAAAGGGAAATGATTCCACATGCCTTCTTAACTGCCTTATTTACCTCTCCTGCTATCTTCAGGGATCTGTGGGCATTCACTTCAAAGTCCCTTACTTCCTCTACACTTCTCAGTATTGTCCTAGTAAGCGTGTATTCCTTTGCTTGTTTGAGCTCCCCAATAGCAAGACCTCACACTTATCCAGGTCTATTCCCATTTTTCTGCCCATCTCACCAGAACGTCAATATCTTCCTGCAGCCTGCAGCTATCCTTCTCGCTATCCGCCACATGGCCAATCTTTGTGTCGTCTGCAAAAGTCTTGATCATACCCCCTAAATTTATGTCTAAATCTTTAATATAGACCAGAGAAAGCAGGGGGCCCATTACTGAGTCCTGTGGAATGACAATGGAGACAGTCCTCCAGTCGCAAAAATACTTGTCAATAATTACCCTGTGTTTCCTGCCACTGAGCCAATTGTGTATCCGCCTTGCTGCATTTCTCTGGATGCCATGGGATTTTATTTTTTGAACCAGTCTATCATGTGGGACCTTGTCAGAAACCTTACTAAAATCCATGTAGACCACATCAACTGCACTACCCTCATCTATATTCCTTGTAACAGCTTCAAAAAATTCGATCAATTTGGTCAAACAAGAGCGTCCCTTAACAAATCCATGCTGACTATCCTTGATAAACCTGTGCCTCTATAAGTAACAGTTTATCCCGTCTCTCAGAATAGATTCCAATAATTTGCCCACTGCTGAGGTTAGACTGAGTGGCCTGTCATTATTCAGACTATCCTTCGCTCCCTTTTTAAACAGAGGTACAACGTTAGCAATTCTCCAATACTCCAGGAGCACAACTGTATCTAGTGAGATTGGGAAATGATGGTAGGCAGACCCTCTGCTATTTCCTCTCTTGCTTCTTTGAACAGCCTGGGGTACATTTCATCCGGCTGTGGTTATTTATCAACTTTCAAGGATGCTAATCCCATTAATACTTCCTCTCTCCCGATGTTTATCATATCCAATAATTCAAACTCTTCCTCCTTAACGACAATATCTAAATCCCCCCTCTTTTCTGAAGACATACGCAAAGTGCTGAATAAGAACCATACCAATATCTTCTACCCTTATACAAAGGTTATCTTTCTGATCTATTATGGGTCTTACTCTCCCCTTAGTTATCCTCTTACTCTTAATGTATTGAGAAAACAACTTTGGGTTCACCTTGATTTTGCTTGCCAATATACATTCATGCCCTCTCTTTCCTTTCCTAACTTCCTTTTTGATTTGACCCCTCCATTTTCTATACTCCTCTCGGCTTTCTGCAGTATTAAGTTCTCAGTGTCGGACAGAAGCTTTGCTTTTCTGCGTTATCCTACCCTGTCGGCTCCTTGACATCCATGGGACTCGAGATTTGGCCTCCTCACCCTTTTTCTTTGTGGGAACATGTTTATCCTGAACCTTTTGAATCTCCCCTTTGAATGCCTCCCACTGCTCTGAGACCGAATTACCTTCAAACAGCTGTTTCCAGTCCACTTTCGCTCCTCAGTTTAGTAATATTCGCCTTTCCCCATTGAGAACCCGAACTGCTGATATATCTCTTGTCCTGTTCCATAATTAAGTTAAAACTAACTGAATTATGATCACTCCCACCAAAATGCTCTTCCCTGCCACTCCTTCCACCTGCCCATCTTCATTTCCTAAAACAATGTCTAAAACTGCACCCTCTGTTGTTGGACTTGCTACATCCTGACCAAAAACGTTCTCCTGAATGCACCTCAAGATTTCTGTTCCCTTAATTCTTTTCATACTAAAATTATCCCAGTTAATATTGGGGTAATTAAAATCCCCTACTATTACTGCCCTATTGTTCTTGCACTTCTCAGAGACTTGCCTTCATATCTGCTCTTCTATCTCCCTCGGACTGTTTGGCTGACGGGATCACACTCCCAGCAGTGAGATTGCCCCTTTTTGGTTCCTTAGCTCAATCCATATCGCCTCAGTTGATGAACCTTCCAACATATCATCCCTCCTCATAGCTGTAATAGATTTCTTGACCGAAATTGCCACTTCCCCTCCTTTCTTATCCCCCTCCCTATCGTGTCTGAAAACCCTGTAACCAGGAACGTTGAGCTGCCATTCCTGTCCCTCCTTCAGCTATGTTTCTGTGATAGCTATGATATCATACTGCCACCTGTCCACCTTGCCCTCAGCTCATCTACTTTATTTGCTATACTCCTTGCATTGAAATAGATACCCTTGAGCACAGCCAAACACTTAAAAAAAAATTCTAACCCTCTTTTCCTCTGTTTTCTAGACTCATCCATTAATTTTCTGCCTTCTATTTTCATTTCAGGTTTTGTCCCAACTGAGTCTACCCTCAGGTCCCCACCTCCCTGCAAAACTAGTTTATACCCTCCCCGACAGCACTAGCAAAACATTCTGCAAGTAACTCAGTCCCGGCTCCAATCAGGTGCAACCAGTCAGGCCTGTGCAGGTCCCATCTCCTCCAGAGCCGGTCCCAATATCCAGGAATCTGAAGCCCTCCCTCCTGCACCGTCTTCCCAGCCACGCATTCATCTGTTTTAGTTTTCTATTTCTATACTCAGCTGTGCATGGCACTGGGACTAATCGAGAAGTTACTACTTTGAGGTCCTGCTGGCTAATTTCTTCCCTAGCTCCATAAATTCTGACTGCAGGACGACATTCCTCTTTCTACCTCTGCTGCTGGTTCCAATGTGGACCATGACTGCTGGTTGTTCCCCTTCTCCTTCAGGATGCTCTGCAGTCGCTCAGTGACATCCTTGACCCTGGCACCAGGGAAGCAGCACACCATCCTCGATTCGCGTCTGTGGCCACATAAACGCCTGCCTGTTCCCCTGACTACAGATCACTTTGGCTCTTCCAGTCATCCCTCTACCCCGATCTGCAGCTCTGCCACACGTGTTGACACTTTCTTCAGTATTCTGAACTGAATACCTGTTGGAGAGTGAGATGCACTCAAGGCTTTGCAGCACTACCTGCCTGATTCTTCTTGACTGTCTGGGGATCACCAATTCCTTCTCTCCCTGCATAATCTTCAGCTGTTGGGTGACCACATCTATAAACATGCTGAAGCTGAATAATTTGGTGTATTAGAAGGAGGAATGTGCAGGATTATGCGAAGAAGGCAGGGAATGGGATTAGGTGAATTGCTCATTCGGAAAGGCGACGCAGACACGTCAGAGTGAATAGTTCTTTCTGTGCTGGAATAACACTGTGATGGGGCGTCTCAGACGGGTGTAATGGTGGAGAATGGGGGATTCATTGTGGGAAAGGGAAGTTGTCCTATAGGAAACTGAATCTTAGCAGGGACTCTCCGACAGCCTGTCCTGGTGGAAGGCATCCAGAAAATATCCTCCCTGCCTCCTCCTCATTCTCCTGAGGTGGCCTCCGGATTCCTGCTGCCAATGCCTGTGTCCTCGTGATGGTGATGATATGAAGGGTGCAGCAGAACACCATGAACTTGGGCACCTGCTCCAGTGTGTACTGGAGGACTCCCCCCGAGCGGTTCAGACATCGGAAGTAAAGCTTCATCACACCGATGGTCAGTTCCACCATGTTCCTGGTGACTCCATTGCATACATTTTGCACATGTTAATTGTGTGCGTTTGTTTGGTGGTGGGAGATGATTTGGGGTTGTAGAAACATGAGTTGGGTCTAGAGGGGGTTTTCCTTTGTCTCCGAGGAGCCGCATTCTTGTTCTGCATGGAGACCCACAGTGTTGGGACCGGTTGACTGCTTCAGAATGAAGGTATGGTGGCTGCTGCCACGATAGTGGACATTCACCAACATGATTGCCTGGGCATGCTCACACACCAACTGTACATTAATGGAGTGAGAGTTCTTTCAGTTCCTGTACCTCTCCCCGTTGACATGGAGACCCCGCAGAGCCACCTACACCATCAGGAATCCCGCTATCCTGACAAAGCCACGGGATCTCTCATCCTGCTTCTCACTGCTGAGGGAGAAAATGATGACATAGATGGTCATCCTCACCTCCCAGAATTATCAATGTACAACACACAGGCCTAGTAACTACTGGTCAGTTAGTGTAACATCGGTGGTGAGTAAGGTTTTAGAAACAATGATCAGGGAAAAAGGACAACACACACTTGGAGAGGTTTGAGTTAATTATGGAGTGTCAGCACGGATTTCTAAAAGGCCGATTATGCTTGATGGGCTAATTGAATTTATTTCGATGATCAGAGAAGGTTGATGAAGGGGATGTGGTGGATGTTGTCTACCTGGATTTTATGAAAGTATTTGATTAAGAACCACACACAAGTTTGGTTAACAAAATTGAAGCTCATGGAATAGCATCTAATTGGATCAAAAACTGTCCAAAGGACAGCAAAAAGAGAAATGTGTTAAATGGTTATTTTTCAGACTGGAGGATGGTCGACATTGATGTTTCACAATGGTCAGTGCTAGGACCACAGTTGTTTTTTTTTTTGCCGTATAAAAATGACACGGATCTTGGAATACGGAGTAGAATTTATATTTTTTCTGATGATTGCAACCTTGGAGGAGTGGGGAACAGTGAGAACGATACAAACCACCTACAACATGATATAGATAGGCTAGCAGAATGGACATAGAAGTGGCAGGTAGAATTTAATAAAGAGTAGTGTGAGGTAATGTATTTTGTCAGAAAGAATAGGAAGACAACATAGACTTAATGACACAGTTCAAAAGATTGTGCAGGAACAGAAGGACCTGGGGCTCCATATGCATTGATCTTTGAAGGTGGCAGGATATATTAGCAGAATGTTTCGCAAAACATATCAGATCTTGGGCTTCATCATTAGAGGCAAATATACAAAAACAGGGCGGCTTAGCTGAAACTTTACAAAGCTTTGGTGAGACCCCAACAAGAGAACTGTGCCCTGTTCTGTTCACCAGACTGTAGGAAGGATGTGAAAGTCCTTGACAGGGTGCGGAGGAGATTTACCAGAATGATTCCAGGGATGGGAGTTTAGTTACAAAGTGAGTTTGGAGAAGATGGAGTTGTTCTCCTGGTGTAAAGGAGATTGAGAGAGATTTGATAGAGGTGTACATGATTATGATAGACTTAGATAACATAGACAAGGAAAAACTGTTCCCATTAACTGATGTAACGCGGACTAGGGGGCACAGATGGAAGGTTTTGGTTAACATATGCAGGGGAATATGAGGAGGAACTTTTTTACTCAGTGGATGGTAATGAGCTGAAACTCACTGCCCATGAGGATGCTGGAAGCCGAGACAATCAAAGATTTCAAAAGGAAACTGGATGGAAACCTGAAGGAAATGAACTTGCAGGGATACGGGGATTGAGCGGGGGAGTGGGGCTGACTGGATTGTTGCACAGAAAGCCGGCAGTGTGGGGCTGAATGGCCTCTTTCTGTGTTGTAAATGACTCCATCAATTTCTACCACTCGATGTTGGATATGTCAACTGCTCCTGCCTGTAAATATCCAGATACATAGAAGTTCAATGAAACTGTGAGCTTAACAACCACTGACAGCTCCGTCCTCACCCTGGTGAGAGGCTCCAGGTTGTGTTACAGGAGGCGACACAGCTCTGTGACCACCTCCTTATTGAATCAGAGTCACCTCACACATTGCTCCTGGGTTAGGTGTAGGTAGGAGAAGTGCTCTTGGAGCACCCGGGATGGGCAGGGAAGAGCCCTCTCCTCCTCTCTCTTTACAGAGCTTCCCCTCTCCGCAGCATCTGCACCATTTGTTGGTCATGTTACAGACCCAGAGACACTGTAACTACAGTCCCCATACGTCGTCCAGAGTTGGGTCACCAAATCCTCTCTACACAAAGAACTAAGAACAAAGAAAATTACAGCACAGGAACAGGCCCTTCGGCCCTCCAAGCCTGTGCAGATCCAGATCCTCTATCTAAACATGTCGTCTATTTTCTAAGGCTCTGTATCTCTTTACTTCCTGCCCATTCATGTATCTGTCCAGATACATATTAAAAGACGCCATCATTCCCGCGTCTACCACCTCCGCTGACAACGCGTTCCAGGCACCCACCACCCTCTGCGTAAAGAACTTTCCACGCATATCCCCCCTGAACTTTTCCCCTCTCACTTTGAACTCGTGACCCCTAGTAAAACTTTTCCCCTCTCACTTTGAACTCGTGACCCCTAGTAATTGAATCCCCCACTCTGGGAAAAAGCTTCTTGCTACCCAACCTGTCTATCCCTCTCATGATTTTGTACACCTCAATCAGGTCCCCCCTCAACCACTGTCTTTCTAATGAAAATAATCCTAATATACTCAACCTCTCTTCATAGCTAGCGCCCTCCATACCAGGCAACATCCTGGTGAACCTCCTCTGCACCCTCTCCAAAGCATCTACATACTTTTGGTAGTGTGGCGACCAGAACTGCATGCAGTATTCCAAATGTGGCCGAACCAAAGTCCTATACAACTGTAACATGACCTGCCAACTCTTGTACTCAATACCCCGTCCGATGAAGGAAAGCATGCCGTATGCCTTCTTGACCACTCTATTGACCTGCGTTGCCTCCTTCAGGGAACAATGGACCTGAACACCCAAATCTCTCTGCACATCAATTTTCCCCAGGACTTTTCCATTTACTGTATAGTTCACAAATGTCCCTGAATGTCTGCAGCAGCTCACAACACAACCTCCAGAAAAAACATCCGCAACACCTCCACTAACTTTACAATAGCAGAAGTAAGTCAAAAGCCTGTAAACTAGATGCCTGGTCCTTTTAAATAAAACCGGAGGGGTTTCCTTTTGCTACTGAATGTATGTTCAGCGGTCAGTGGACATGCACAGAAAAAGTTTAAAGAAGTACATCAAAGCTGCTGGTATGGTACATTGACATCACTTTCAAATCCACCCTCAAAGGAACAACACATACAAGGTACAATTGAGCTAGAGCCCTGCGCAGCTTGGGACACTGTGCAGGGCATAGTAGAGGTGGCCGGCTGTGAAGACCACGCTGACAGCATATAGATGATGTGACTGAGCTGGAGCCCCACCCAGCATGGGATATTGTGCAGACCGCACTGGAAGTGGCCGGCTGTACGATTCACATCTCTTTTTGGATCCCAATTCTGTACCGTCAGCAGCAGTCTTGCTGCAGAGTCTAAAATCGTGGCTCGGAACAGATACAGAGGGAAAGAAATTCACTTTACAAGGAGAACTGAAAAAAGATTGAAGTCGAAAGATTTGCAGGAATATATGAATTGGAGAGGGGAAAGTGAATAAATGGAAGGGTGAGCCATGGAGAGATTCAAACACAAGAATGAGAATGTTAAAATTAAGGTGCTGCCAGACCGGGAGCCAATGGAGATCAGTGAGCACAGGGGTGATGGGTGATCGGGATTTGGTGTGAGTTCGAATACAGGCAGCAGAGTTCTGGATGGGCTGTGGTTTATGGAGGTTTAGAACTGTGAGGGTGAACAAGGTGGAATTGGAAAAGTCAACTGTGTATTTAACAGTGATGCGGATGAGGGTTTTTGCAGTAGATGGGCTGAGGCAGAGGTGGAGTTGGGTGATATCATAGAGGTGATATTAGGCATGGTTAGTGATGGAAAGAATATAGAGATGAACTCAGCTCAGGTTCAAATATAACAAAGAAGTTGCAGACTGTCTGGTTGAGCCTCAGATATTGGGCAGGGTGGAATATGTGCCTCCCAGATAGGTGATGGAGTTTGTGATGGAGACCAATGACACTGGCTTCAGTCTTCCCAAAATGTACATAACAGAACAGTTTTTCAGTGAAACAGGGTTTACTGATCTCCTGGCCTGAAATAGAGACAGCAACAGCAGCAAAGATGAGAGAGTAAATGACAAGAACTGTAATACAGTTGACAATGGTTTATAGAGCTAATAGCTGAAGATATTCACCAGGCATAACAACGGCAGCAAGAAGGGCAGAGTAAATTACAGGAGCAGTAATGCAGTTAAACATGGTTTAAAGGATTTATAGCTAGATAGAGAGACTTACCAGGGACACCAATAATAGCCAGGATAGGATAGTAAACATATTGAATAATCTTCAGTGCGAGATAGATACGAGAGTTTAATGAGTACCAATCATAATATGTAGAAAGAGAGTAAAGATCCGAGGATAGACTCCTGTCCATTGTTGTAACATTCCAATCTATTGTTCTCAGATTCTGACCCATTGCTGTAACATTCCAGTCTTTTGTTCTCAGATTCTGATCTATCCTCTCTCTATCTCTCTGGAGCAGCTGATCTCTGTAAGTGCCGGGGCTGATGTTCCCACTGACATATGGAATAACACATTGAAAGAAGCCCCTTATTAATAGAAGATGGAAAACGTCCAGTGACACAATTAGGGTCCATGGAGACTGACATTAATTAAAGTCACGGAACAAACATATTCAGTTAACCCTTTTCAATCCAACACTTTTTGTACCACAATAAGTTGAACATTTACCCAGTCTGGATGGGATGTATGATGGTTGCTGAGGGAAGCAATGCTGGAAATAGCAGAGGCACTGGCCAGAATCTTCCAATCCCCCTTGGATATGGGCGGGATGACAGATTTCCACAGGCTCACCACCCTCTGGGTGGAGAAACGTCTCTTCATCTCAGTCCTGAAAATTTTACCCCATATACTTAGATTATGACACCTGGTTCGGGAGTCTCCACCATCGGGAACATCCTTCCTGCATATACCCTGTCAAGCCATGTTAGAATTTTATAGGTTTCGATGAGATCCCTCCTCACTCTTCTGAATTCCAGTGAATATAGTCCTAACCGACTCAATCTCTCCTCATACGACAGTCCTACCACCCCAGGAATCAGTCTGGTAAAACTCTACTGCACTCCCTCGATAGCAAGGACATCCTTCCTCAGATAAGGAGACCAAAATTGCACACAATATTCCAAGTGCAGCCTCACCAAGGCCCTGTATAATTGCAGCACAACATCCCTGCTCCTGTACTCGAATCCTGTCTCTTTAAAGGCCAACATAACATTCGCCTTTTTCTACCGCCTGTTGCACCTGCATGTTTACCTTCAGTGACTGGTGTACGAGAACACCCAGGTCTCGTTGCATATTCCCCTCTCTCAGTTTATAGCCGTTCAGATAATAATATGCCTTCCTGTTTTTGCTAGTAAAGTGGATAACTTCACATTTATCCACATTATACTGCATCTGCCATGCATTTGCCCACTCACTCAAATTGTCCAAATCACCCGGAAGCCTCTTTGCATTCTACTCACAACTCACCCTCACACCCAATTTTGTATCAGCTGCAAATCTGGAGATATTACATTTAGTTTCCTCATCTAAATCATTAATATATATTGTGAATAGCTAGGGTCCCAGCTCCGATCCCTGCGGTACCCCACTAGTCACTGCCTGCCATTCAGAAAAAGATCCGTATGTTCCAATGCTTTGTTTCCTGTCTCCCAAACAATTTTCTATCTATCGCAATACACTACCCCCAATCCCATGTGCTTTAATTTTACACGCTAAACCCTTACGTGGAACTTTGTCGAGAGCCTTCCGAAAGTGCAAATAAATCACATCCACTGGCTCCCCCTCATCAACTCTACTAGTGACATCCTCGAAGAATGCTAGTGGATTTATCAAGCATGATTTCCCTTTCATAAATCCATGCTGACTCTGTCCGACTCGACCACTGTTCTCCAAGTGCTCTGCTGCAAAATCTTTGATAATGGACTCCAGGATTTTCCCCACGACCGATATCAGGCTGACTGGTCTACAATTTCCTGCTTTCTCTCTACCTTCCTTTTTTAATAGTGGGGTAACATTAGCTACCTTCCAATCTGTAGGAACTGTTCCAGAGTCCATAGAATCTTGGAAGATGACCACCAATGCATCCACTATTTCTCGGGCCACTTCCTAAGTACTCTGGGATGTAGATTACTAGGCCCTGGGGATTTATCTGCCTTCAATACCATCAACTTCTCCAACACCATTTCTCTACTAATACTGATTTCTTTCAGTTCCTCTCTCTCACTAAACCCTGTATTCACCAACATTTCTGGTATGATATTGGCGTCCTCCTTTGTGAAGACAGAACTAAAGTATGCATTTAGGTGGTCAGCCATTTCTTTGTTTCCCAGAATAAATCCCCCTGTTTCTGACTGTAACGGACCTGCATTTGTCTTCGCCAATCTTTTCCGCTTCACATACCTATAGATTCGTTTACAGTCAGCTATTTTGTTCCCCGCAAGCTTAATCTTGTACTCCATTTTCCCCTTCTCAATGAATCCCTTGGTGCTCCTTTGCTCAATTTTAAACTGCTCCCAATCGTCAGGTCTGTTGTTGTTTTCCTGGCAAATTTATATGCCTCTTCCTTGGATCTAACGCTATCTCTAATTTGCCTTGCAAGCCATGATTTGGCTACCTTTTCTATTTTACGTTTGCGCCAGACAGGTATAAACAATTGTTGCAGTTCATCCATGCGCTCTTTGAATGTTTGCCATTGCCTTTCCAGCGTTATCTCTTTAAGTAACGTTTCCCAATGTATCATCAACGACTCATGCCTCATACCTTCGTAGCTTACTTTATTAAGATTCACGACCCTAGTCTCAGAATCAACTAGGACACTCTCCATCATGATGAAGAATTCTATCATATGGTCGCTCATCCCAGAGGGATCTCACACAACTAGATTGTCAATTATTCCTCTCTCATTATACAATAACCAGTCTAGGATAGCCTGTTCTCCAGATGGTTCCTCAAAGAATTGGTCTTGAAAACCATCCCGTATATTCTCCAGGAATTCCTCCACAATGTATTGCGACCAATTTAATTTGCCCAATCTATATGCAGATTCAAGAAACCCATAATTACAGATGTTCCTTTATCGCATGCGTCTCTAATTTCCTGTTCAATGCCATTCCCAAATTCAGCACTACAGTCTGGGGGTCTATATACAACCCCCACTATCGTTTTCTGCCCCTTAGTGTTTGTCAACTCTACCCATACATATTCGACATCGTCAGAGCTAATATTCTGCCTCACTATTGCGTTCATTTACTCTTTAACCAGCAATGAAACTCCACCGGGGTTGGAGATAGGCAGTTTTAGTGATGGTGTGAATATTTGGTAGGAAGCTGATCTCAAGGCATCTCAGGGTTAACTATGTAACTAAGTCTGTGAGCAGTTTGGCTTAGTCTCAAACATTTACAAAGGAGAGGGATGAAGTGTGTAACTAGGAAATGTTTGGAGCAGAGACAGAAAACAATGGCTTCATTCTTCTCAATATTTAATTGACATTGCAGATGTATGAGGTAATACATTTTGAAAGGATGAATGAAGAGAGACAATACAAGTTAAATGGTGTAACTATAAAGATGGTGAAATAACAGACACACTTGGGGTGTGTGTACACAAATCTTTGAAGGTGGCAGGAAAGGTTAACTTGACAGTTAATAAATGTATGGGATCCTAGGGTTTATAAATAGAGGCAAAAAGAACAAAAGCAAGGACATTATGTGAAACATATATCAAATACTAGTTCAGCTACACCTGGAGTCTTGTGTCGAATACTGGGAACCACACTTTTGGGAGGACATGAAGCCTTCGGAGTGGGTACAGAACTGTTTTGCTAGAATTCGTCCAGGCATGAGGAATTACAGTTATGTAGCTGGGGTTGTTCTGCATAGAGCAAAGAACTTTCAGAGGAGATTTGATTGAGGTGTTTAACATTAGGAAGGATTTAGATAAATTAAATAAACAGAAACTATTTCCAATGTCCAAGAGACACAGATTTAAGGCGATTGGTAAAAGAAGCAGACATGAGGATATTTGTTTCTGAGTGGTTTGGATTTGGAATGCACTATCTGATATGCTGATGGATACAGATTCAATAATAGATCCCAAAAGGGAATTGGATAAATATCTGAAGGAGAAAAAATGCAAGGATATAGTGAAAGAGCCAGGGAATGGGACTAACTGGATTGCTCTTTGAAAGGGCCAGCACAGACTTGATGGGCCGAATGGCCTCATTCAGTTTGTGCTATTCTTTTATTCTATGATGGTTCCCACCTGGACTTTCACAATATTCCAATCCTTTCACAAGGCCTTTGAGAAAGTACCACATAACAGCCGTGTTACCGAATTAGAAACACATGGGATAAAAGGACCAATGTCAGCTGTGGCTCAGTTTGTAGCTCTCTCCCCTTTCAGTGGCAAGCTTCCAGGATCAAGTGTCACTGCAGGACTTGATTACAAGAATCAATGCTGACATTGCAGTGCAGTACTGAGGGTGTGCTGCACTGTCAGAGGTGCAGTCTATCGAATGAAACTTTAAACCAAGTTGCAGTCTGCCCTCTCAGGTGGATGTTAAAGATCCCATCGCACTATGCAGAAGCAGAGCAGGGGAATTATTCCCGGTGTCCTGGTCAATATTTTTTCCTTCAATCAACATCACAAAAACCCATCTGATCATTCTCACATTGCTGCTTGGGGGATCTTGCTGTGCAGAAATTGTCTGCCTGTTTCTTACATTACAAGAGTGACTTCACTTTCAGAAGTATACATTGGTTGTAAATCACTTTGGGACATGCAGTGGTCATGAAAGGCGTTTCATAAATGGAAGTCTGTTTTTTATTTTCAATGTCAGCATGCGGGAAATTAGCGCAGTGACAGAAAGTAGAGAGTAGTGGAGAATGTTATTCTTCAGCCTGGAGGGAAGTACATAGTGGGGTTCCCCAGGGTCACTGTTGGGATCACAGTTTTTTTTCAAAGAGATACAGCACTGAAACAGGCCCTTCGGCCCACCGAGTCTGTGCCGACCATCAACCACCCATTTATACTAATCCTATACTAATTGCATATTCCTACCACATCCCCACCTGTCCCTATATTTCCCTGCCACATAAAAGTTGATTGATGACGGAAGGGCTGTCGATGTCATATACATGGACTTCAGTAAGGCGTTTGATAAGGTTCCCCATGGCAGGCTGATGGAGAAAGTGAAGGCGCATGGGGTCCAAGGTGTACTAGCTAGATGGATAAAGAACTGGCTGGGCAACAGGAGACAGAGAGTAGCAGTAGAAGGGAGTTTCTCAAAATGGAGACGTGTGACCAGTGGTGTTCCACAGGGATCCGTGCTGGGACCACTGTTGTTTGTGATATACATTAATGATTTGGAGGAAAGTATAGGTGGACTGATTAGCAAATTTGCAGACGACACGAAGATTGGTGGAGTAGCAGATAGTGAAGGGGACTGTCAGAGAATACAGCAGAATATAGATAGATTGGAGAGTTGGGCAGAGAAATGGCAGATGGAGTTCAATCAGGGCAAATGCGAGGTGATGCATTTTGGAAGATCCAATTCAAGAGTGAACTATACAGTAAATGGAAAAGTCCTGGGGAAAATTGATGTCCAGAGAGATTTGGGTGTTCAGGCCCACTGTTCCCTGAAGGTGGCAACGCAGGTAAATAGAGTGGTCAAGAAGGCATACGGCATGCTTTCCTTCATCGGACGGGGCATTGAGTACAAGAGTTGGCAGGTCATGTTACAGTTGTATAGGACTTTGGTTCGGCCACATTTGGAATACTGCGTACAGTTCTGGTCGCCACATTATCAAAAGGATGTGGATGCTTTGGAAAGGGTGCAGAGGAGGTTCACCAGGATCTTGCCTGGTATGGAGGGCGCTAGCTATGAAGAGAGGTTGAGTAGATTAGGATTATTTTCATTAGAAAGACGGAGGTTGAGGGGTGACCTGATTGAGGTGTACAAAATCATGAGAGGTATAGACAGGGTGGATAGCAAGAAGCTTTTTCCCAGAGTGGGGGTTTCAATTACTAGAGGACACGAGTTCAAAGTGAAAGGGGAAAAGTTTAGGGGGGATATGCGTGGAAAGTTCTTTACGCAGAGGGTGGTGGGCACCTGGAACGCATTGCCAGCGGAGGTGGTAGATGCGGGCACGATGGAGTCTTTTAAGATGTATCTAGACAGATACATGAATGGGCAGGAAGAAAAGAGATACAGAAGCTTAGAAAATAGGCGACATGTTTAGAGAGAGGATCTGGATCGGCGCAGGCTTGGAGGGCCGAAGGGCCTGTTCCTGTGCTGTAATTATCTTTGTTCTTTGTTCACATACCTATACTAGGGGCAATTTATAACATCCAATTACCCTATCAACCTGCAAGTCTTTGGCATGTGGGAGGAAACCAGAGCACCCGGAGGAAACCGACGCAGACACAGGGAGAACTTGCAAACTCCACACAGGCAGTACCCAGAATTGAAACCGGGTCGCTGGAGCTGTGAGGCTGCGGTGCTAACCACTGCGCCACTGTGCCGCCCCAGTTGCTGTATGTTAATACAATGGGCTTGTGTACAGAGGGGATAATGTCAAAGTTGGCAGGAAACTCAGAAATGTTAATAAACGGTGAGAAGGATAGTAACAGACTTCAGGACGACAGCGACTGACCAGTGAAATGAGCAGGAACATGGCAAATATAAATGAACACAGTGAAGTGTGAAGTGAGACATTTGGGTAGGAAGTGTAAGGGAAGGCAACAGAAACAAAGGGGTATTGTTTAAATGAGGAGACAGGAACAGAGAGACTCGTAACGTTAACTCTGCTTCTCTTTCCACAGATGCTGCCAGACCTGCTGAGTGACTCCAGCATTTCTTGTTTTTGTTACAGAGAGACTTGGTGTGTATTCAGACAGATCTTTGACGGCCGCACGAAAGGTTGACAAGTTTATGTCTGATATAACAGACATCAGGTAGAAAATACTATTGAGAAACAGGCTGAATATTGAAAGTCCAGAGGGGAAGTGAAAAAGCAAATAAGGGAAGCAAAGAGAGAGCATGAAAAGAGGCGAGCATTAAAGGAAATCCCTAAGTTTTCTATCGGCATCTAAATAGTAAAAGGGTAGTAAAAGGAACAATGGGGCCGACTCAGGACCATAAAGGGGATTTGCACATGGAGGCAGAGGATATAGCTGAGGTACTAAATGAATAATTTCCACCTGTCTTTACCAAGGAAGAAGATATGGAATCCTTTCCTTTATTAGCTGAGGTATAGAATATACGAGCAGGGAGGTTATGCCAGAATTGTATAACTCATTGGTTAGGACACAACTTGAGTACTGTGTGCAGTTCTGATCACCTCATTACAGAAAGGATGTAATTGCACTAGAGAGGGTACACAGAAGATTTACGTGGATGTTGCCAGGACTGGAAAAATGCAGCTCTGAGGAAAGATTGGACAGGCTGGGACTGTTCTCCTTGAAATAGAGAAGGCTGAGGGTAAATCTGATTGAAATGTACAAAACTGAGAGTAGAGTGGAGCTGAAGGGTCCATTCACCTGAGAAAAGAGGTCAGTGGCGAGGGGGCATGGACTTAAAGTGATTGGCAGAAAGACTAAAAGGGAGCTGCGGATTTTATTTTTCACCCAGCGGGTGGTCAGAGTCTGGAACTCACTGTCCGAAAGGGTAGTTGAGGCAGAAACCAAAAACTCATTCAAAAGGTGTCTGGATGTGCACCTCAAGTGCTGTAATCTATCAAATGCTGGAAGGTAGGATTAGAATGGATGGATCGTTTTTTGGACAGCATAGACACGATGGGCCAAGTGGTCTCTCTGTGTGCCATAAACTGTCTATGATTCTAAGATGCAACCCAGGCAATGTTGAAAGAGGAGATAAGTCAGACACTAGTGGGGTTTAAAATTGATAAAGAGGAAGTATTATATAGGCTGTCTGGACTTAAATTGAATAAAGCACCAGGACCAGATGAGATGTATCCAAAGATACTGAGGGAAGTGAGGGTGGAGATCGCAGGGGCACTGGACATAATTTTTCAGTCTTTCTTAGACTCGGGGTGATGACAGAGGACTGGAGAATTGTAAACGTTACACCCTTGTTCAAAAAAGGGTGAAAAGATCAGGCCAGCAACTACAGGCCTGTCAGTTAAACTTCGGTGGTGGGAAAACTTCTAGAAAGAAATAATCTTGGACAAAGCTAATAGTCACATGGACAAATGTGAGTTAATTCAACACGCCAGCATGGATTTCTTGAGAGAACATCATGTTTAACTAATTTTCTGGAGATGTTTGAGGTGGTATCAGAGAGAGTTGATGAGGGCAATTCTGTTGATGTGGTATACATTGACTTTCATATAACGGTCTATTCAGTTTCAAATGAACCTGCCTACACCATTCTCAAGCAGTGCATTCCAGACATTTAACTATTCCCTGCATGCAAAAACCTTTTGATACAATGCCACACAACAGACCTGTGAGCAAACTTGTAGCTCATAGAATAAAAGGGACATTAGCAACATGGATAAGAAATTAGCTGAGTGACAGGAAACAAAGAGTAGTGGTTAATGGATGTTTTACAGGCTGGAGGAAGGTTTGTGGTGGAGTTCCCCAGACATCAGTGTTCGAATCCTTGCTTTTCCTGATATATATTAAGGACCTAAACCTGGGTGTACAGGGCACAATTTCAAAGTTTGCAGCTGATACGAACGTTGGAAGCATTGTGAACTGTGAGGAGGATAGTGTAGAACTTCAAAAGGACACACACAAGTTGCTGGAATGGGCAGACAGGTGGCAGATGAAGTTCAATACAGAGAAATGTGAAGTGATTCATGTTGGTAGGAAGAACATGGGGTGACAATATACAATTCTATAGGGTGTTCAGGAGCAGAAGAACCTGTGTGTATATGTGCAGAAGTCATTGAAGGCGGCAGAACAGGTTGAGAAAGTGTTTAATAAAGCATGCAGTATCCTGGGCTTTATTAATAGGGGCATAGAATACAAGAGCAAATAAGTTATATTGAACTTATATAAGACACTATTTCAGCTTCAGCTCTGGTATTGTGTCCAGTTCTGGGTGCCACACTTGAGGAAAGACGTGAGGGCATTGGAGAGAGTGCAGAAAAGATTGACCAGAATCATTCCCAGGTTGAGGAATTTTAGTTATGAAGATAGATTGGATAAGTTAGGACTGTTTTCCTCGGAGAAGGCCGAGAGGTGATTTATTAGAGGTTTCAAAAATCATGAGGTGTCTGCATAGAGCAGATAGAGAGAAACAGTTCCCACTCGTGAAAGGATCGAGAACGAGAGGGCACAGATTTAAAGTCATGGGTAAAAGAAGCAAAGACGACCTGAGGAAAATATTTTTTCACACAGTGCGTGGTTAGAGTCTGGAATGCACTGCCTGAGAGTGTGGTGGAGGCAGGTTCAACTGAAGCTGAATAGATTGTTATATGAGAAGGAAGAATGTGCAGGATTACAGGAAGAAGGCAGGGAACGGCGTTAGGTGAATTGCTCATTCGGAGAGCCAGTGAAGATACGAAAGGCTGAATTGGTCCTTCTGTGCTGTAATAATTCTCTGATGTTTTTATTACAGGATGCTGACCAAGGGGACACTGTGATGGGGCGTCTCAGATGGGTGTAATGGTGGAGAATGGGGAATTCATTGGCTGGAAAGGGAAGTTGTCCTATGGGAACTGGAATCTTAGCAGGGACTCTCCGACAGCCTGTACGGGTCGAAGGCATCGAGGAAATATCCTCCCTGCCTCCTCCTCCTGAGGTGTCCTCCGGATTCCTGGTGCCAATGCCTGTGTCCTCATGATGGTGATGATATGAAGGGTGCAGCAGAACACTATGAACTCAGACACCTGCTCCAGTGTGTACTGGAGGGCTCTCCCCGAGCTGTTCAGACATCGGAAGCATTGCTTCATCACATCGATGGTCTGTTCCACCATGTTCCTGGTGACTCCATTGCTCACGTTATACACATGCTAATTGCATAACTAACGGTTGACGGTGGGAGGTGGATTGAGGGTGTAGAAGCATGGGCTGTGTCTAGAGGGGGTTCATTTGTCTCCAAGGAACCACATTCTGGTTCTTCATGGAGCCCCGATGTGTTGGGACCGGCTGACTGATTCAGAATGAAGGTATGGTGGCTGCTGGCAGGATAGTGGACATTCACCAACATGACGTACTGGCCATGCTCACACACCAACTGTACATTGATGGAGTGAGAGATCTTTCAGTTCCTGTACCTCAACCCATGGGTTGACATGGGGGCCCCGCAGAGACACCTACACCATCAGGAATCCCGCTATCCTGACAAAGCCACGGGATCTCTCATCCTGCTTCTCCCTGCTGAGGGAGATATTGATGACATAGATGGTCACCCTCACTTCCCAGAATTATCAATGGACAACACACAGTCCTAGTAACTACTGGCCAGTTAGTTTAACATCAGTTGTGAGGAAAGTTTTAGAAGCAATAATCAGGGGAAAAGGACAACACACACTTGGAGAGATTGAGTTAATTAAGGATTGTCAGCACGGATTTCTAAAAGGCAGATCATGCTTGATGAAGTAATTGAATTTATTTAGAAAATCAGAGAAGGTTGATGAAGGGAATGTGGTGGATGTTGTCTACGTGGATTTTATGAAATTATTTGATGAAGAAACACACAGAAGCTTGGCTAACAAAATTGAACCTCATGGAATAGCATCTAATTGGATCAAAAATTGTCCATCGGACATAAAAAAGAGAAATGTTTTAAATGGTTGTTTTTCAGACTGGAGGATGGTAGACAGTGATTTTCCCCAAGGGTCAGTGCTTAGGACCACTGTTTGTTTTTTTGCTATATATAAGTTTCATGGATCTTGGAATACAGAGTAGAATTTCAACATTTTCCGATGATACCAATCTTGGAGGTGCGGTAAACAGTGAGGATGTTGCAAACCACCTGTAGCAGGATATAGATAGGCAAGCAGAATGGACAGAGAAGTGGCAGGTGGAATTTCATACAACGGAGTGTGAGGTGATGTATTTTGTCAGAAGGAATAGGAAGGTAATATAGACTTAATGACACAGTTCTAAAGATTGTGCAGGGACAGAGCGACCTGGGGGCTGCATATGCATTGATATTTGAAGTTGGCAGGACATATTAGGAGAATGTTTAGCGAAGCATATCAGATCTTGGACTTCATCATTAGAGACAATGAATTCAAAAGGATACTGGATGGACACCCGAAGGAGATGATCTTGCAGGGATACGGGGACTGACTGGGAGAGTGGGACTGACTGGATTTTTCCACAGGGAGCGGGTACCGAGGGGCCGAATGGCCATCTTCTGTGCCATAAATGTATCTATCACTCTCTATGACTCTATGTTTGATATGTCTCCTGCTCCTGCGTGGAAATATTCAGATACATGGAAGTTCAATGAAACTGTGACTTTAAAAGCCACTGACAACTCCGTCCTCACCCTGGTGTGAGAAAGAACAAAAGAACAAAGGACATTACAGCACAGGAACAGGCCCTTCGGCCCTCCAAGCCTGCGCCGATCCAGATCTTTTATCTAAACATTTGTCTATTTTCTAAGGTCTGTATCTCTTTGCTTCCTGCCCATTCATGTATCTGTCTAGATACATCTTAAAAGACGCTACCGGGCCCGCGTCTACCACCTCCGCTGGCAACGTGTTCCAGGCACCCGCCATCCTCTGCGTAAAGAACTTTCCATGCATATGCCCCCTAAACTTTTCCCCTCTCGCTTTGAACTCGTGACCCCTAGTAATTCAATCCCCCACTCTGGGAAAAAGCTTCTTGATATCCACGCTGTCTATAGCTCTCATGATTTTGCACACCTCAATCAGGTCCCCCCTCAACCTCCGTCTTTCTAATGAAAATAATCCTAATCTGCTCAACCTCTCTTCATAGCTAGCGCCCTCCATACCAGGCAACATCCTGGTGAACCTCCTCTGCACCCTCTCCAAAGCATCTACGTCCTTTTGGTAATGTGGCGACCAGAACTGCACGCAGTGAGGCTCCAGTTCGTGTTGCAGGAGGTGACACAGCTCTGTGACCACCTCCTAATTGAATCAGAGTTACCTCATACACTGCTCCTGGGTTAGGTGTGCATAGGAAAAGTGCTCTTGGAAAACCCAGGGAGGGTAGGGCAGAGCCCCTTCCTCCTCTCACTTTACAGAGCTTCCCCTCTCTGCAGCCTCTTCTCCATTTGTTGGTCGTGTTACAGACCCAGGGACACTGTAACTACAGTCAAGAACAAATACCAAGTTACAGTACAGCACAGGAACAGACCATTCGGCCCTCCAAGCCTGCGCCGATCTTGATGCCTGCCTAAACTAACATCTTCTGCACTTCCGGGGCCCATATCCCTCTATTCCCTTCCTAATTATGCATTTGTCAAGATGTCTCTCAAACGTCGCTATCGTATTTGCTTCTAACACCTCCCCCGGCAGCAAGTTCCAGGCACTCACCACCCTCAGTGTAAAAAACCTGCCTCGCAGATTCCCTCTAAACTTTGCCCCTCGCACCTTATACCTATGTCGCCTAGTAACTGGCTCTTCCACCCTGGGAAAAAGCTTGTAACTATCCAAACTGTCCATTCCGCTCATAACTTTGTAAACCTCTATCATGTTGCCCCTCCACCTCCGTCGTTCCAGTGAAAAAAATCCGAGTTTTTCCAACCTCTCCTCATAACTAATGCCCTCCAGACCAGGCAACATCCTGGTAAACCTCCTCTGTACCCTCTCCAAAGCCTCCACTTCCTTCTGGTAGTGTGGCAGTCGGAATTGCACGCAAAATTCCAAGTGTGGCCTAAGTAAGGTTCCGTACAGCTGCAACATGACATGCCAATTTTTATACTCTGTGCCTCGTCCGATGAAGGCAAGCATGCTGTATGCCTTCTTGAATACCTTATCCACCTGCGTTGCCACTTTCAGTGACCCGTGGACCTGTACGCCCAGATCTCTCTGCCTGTCAATACTCCTAAGGGTTCTGCCATTTACTGTATACCTCCCACCTGCATTAGACCTTCCAAAATGCATTACCTCACAGTTGTCCAGATTAAGCTCCATCTGCCATTTCTCCACCCAAGTCTCCAACCGATCTATATCCTGCTGTATCTTCTGACAATCCTCATTATTATCTGCAACTCCGCAAACTTACTAATCAGACCAGCTGCATTTTCCTCCGAATCATTTGCACATACTACAAACATCAAACGTCCCAACACTGATCCCTGCGGAACACCACTAGTCACATCCCTCCATTCAGAAAAACACCCATCCACTGATACCCTCTGTCTTCTATGACCGAGCCACTTCTGTATCCATCTTGCCAGCTCACCTCTGATCCCGTGTGACTTCACCTTTTGTACCAGTCAGCCATGCGGGACCTTGTCAGAGGCTTTACTAAAGTCCATATAGATAACATCCAATGCCCTTCCTTCATCAATCATCTTCGTCACTTCCTCAAAAAACTGAATCAAATTAGTAAGACACGAACTCCCCTTCACAAAACAATGGTGTCTCTCGCTAATAAGTTCGTTTGTCTCCAAATGCGAGTACATCCTGTCCCGAAGAATCCTCTCTAACAATTTCCCTACCACTGACGTAAGGCTCACAGGCCTATAATTTCCTGGATTATCCTTGCCACCCTTCTTAAACAAAGGAACAACATTGGCTTTTCTCCAGTCCTCTGGGACCTCACCTGTAGCCAATGAGGATGCAAAGATTTCTGTCAAGGCCCCAGCAATTTCTTCCCTTCCCTCCCTCAGTATTCTGCGGTAGATCCCGTCAGGCCCTGCAGACTTATCTATCTTATTGCTTTGCAAGACACGCAACACCTCCTCCTTATTGATAATGAGATGACTGAGACTATCTGCACTCCCTTCCCTAGGCCCATCATCCACCAAGTCCTTCTCTTTGGTGAATACTGATGCAAAGTACTCATTTAGCACCTCGCCCATTTCCTCTGGCCCCACGCATAGATTCCCATCTCTGTCCTTGAATGGGCCGACCCTTTCCGTGGTTACCCTCTTGCTCTTTATAAATGTATAAAATGCCTTGGGATTTTCCTTAATCCTGTTTGCCAATGACTTCTCATCACCCCTTTTAGCCTTCCTGACTCCTTGCTTAAGTTCCTTCCTACTGTCTTTATATTCCTCACGTGCTTCGTCTGATCATAGCCATCCAGCCCTTACAAATGCTTCCTTTTTCTTTTTGACTAGGCTCACAATATCCTGTGTTATCCAAGCTTTCCCGAAACTTGCCAAACTTGTCTTTCTTCCTCACAGGAACATGCTGGTCCTGGATTCTAATCAGCTGACGTTTGAAAGAGTCCCACATGTCAGATGTTGATTTACCCTCAAACAGCCGCCCCCATTCTAAATTCTTCAGATCCTGCCTAATTTTGTTATAATTAGCCTTCCCCCAATTTAGCACCTTCACCCGAGGACTTATCTTATCCTTATCCACAAGTACCTTAAAACTTATGGAATTATGGTCACTGTTCCGGGAATGCTCCCCCACTGAAACTTCGACCACCTGGCCGAGCTCATTCCCCAATAACAGGTCCAGAATGGCCCCATCCCTTGTTGGACTATATACATACTGTTTCAAGAAGACCTCCTGGATGTTCCTCACAAATTCTGCCCCATCCAAGCACCTAGCACTAAGCGAGTCCCAGTCAATATTGGGGAAGTTAAAATCACCCACCACGGCAACCCTGTCACCTTTACATCTTTCCTAAATCTGTCTACATATCTGCTCCTCTACCTCCCGCTGGCTGTTGGGAGGCCTGTAGTAAACCTCCAACACCGTGACTGCACCCTTCCTATTCCTGAGCTCCACCCATATTGACTCACTGCATGACCCCTCTGATTTGTCCTCCCGCAGTACAGCTGTGTTATTCTCCTTAACCAGTAATGCAACTCCGTCACCCCTTTTACATCCCCCTCTATCCCGCCTGAAGCTTCTAAAGCCTGGAACATTTAGCTGCCAATCCTGCCCTTCCCTCAACCAAGTCTCTGCAATAGCAACAACATCATATTTCCAAGTACTAATCCAAGCTCTAAGTTCACCTGCCTTACCTGTTATACTTGTCGCATTGAAACAAATGCATTTCAGAACACCAGTCCCGCTGTGCTCAGAAAAATCTCCCTGCTTGCTTTTCCTCTTAGTCCTACTGGCCTTCTTTATTGTGTCCTCCTCATTTATTTCACTAGCTGTCCTACTGCTCTGGTTCCCACCCCCCTGCCACACTAGTTTAAACCCTTCCGAGTGACGCGAGCAAACCTTGCAGCAAGGATATTGGTGCCCCTCCAGTTTATATGTAACCCATCCTTCTTGTACAGGTCCCATCTGTCCCTGAAGAGAGCCCAATGGTCCAGATATCTGAAACCCTCCCTTCTACATCAGCTGCTCAGCCACGTGTATAGCTGCACTATCTTCCTACTTCTAGCCTCACTGGCATGTGGCACAGGGAGTAAACCAGAGATTACAACCCTCGAGGTACTGTTTTTTAACTTTCCACCTAACTCCCTAAACTCCCCCTGCAGGACCTCATCACTCTTCCTGCCTATGTCATTGGTACCGATGTGTACCACAACCTCTGGCTGTTCACCTTCTCCCCTTCAGAATGCCCCATGTCCGTTCAGAGACATCCTTGACCCTGGCACCAGGGATGCAACATACCATCATGGAGTCTCTTTCATGTCCACAGAAGCGCCTATCTGTGCCCCTGACTATAGAATCCCCTATAACTATTGCTCTTCTGTGCTTTGTCCCTCCCTGCAGAACAACAGTGCCAGTCGTGGTGCCTCTGCTCTGGCTGCTGCTGTTTCCCCCTGATAGACCATACCTCGTCCAGAGTTGGGTCACCAAATCCTCTGTCCTCCCTGAATGTCTGCAGCAGCTCACAACACAACCTCCAGAAAACCATTCACAGCACCTCCACTAAATTTACAATAACAGAAGTAAGTCAAAAGCCCCTCACCTGTACGTTGGATGCCAGGTCCTTTTAAATAATACGAGAGGGGGTTCCTCATGCTGCTGAATATATGTTCAGCTGAGAGTGACGAACACATGCGATCAGTGGACATGTACAGACCAAGTTTCAAAGACGTACATCAAAGCTGCCGGTATGGTATATTGACATCACATTCAAAACCATCCTCAGAGCAACAACACATACATGGTACGATTGAGCTAGAGCCCTGCCCAGCATGGGGCACTGTGCAGGCCGCACTAGAAGTGCCTGGCTGTGCAGTTCACATCTCTCTATTGATCCCAGCTTCTGTACCGTCAGCACCAGTAGTGCTGTGGAGTCTAAAATAGTGGCTCGGGACAGATACAGTGGGAAAGGGATTCACTTCAGAAGGAGAAATGAGAAAAGATTGAAGTCAAAACATTTTCAGGAATATGAGAATGGGCAGGAGAATGGGACTAATTGGAGGGGTGAGGCCATGGAGGGATTCAAACACAAGAATGACTATTTTAAAATTAAGGTGCTGCCAGACCAGGAGCCAATGTAGATCAGTGAGCACAGGGGTGATGGGTGATCGATTTGGTGTGAGTTAGGATACAGGCAGCAGAGATCCGGATGGGCTGTGGTTTATGGAGGTTTATAACTGGGAGGGTGACCAGGATAGAATTGGAATAGTTAAGTGTGGATTTAACAAAGGTACAGTTGAGGGTTTATGCAGCAGATTGGCTGAGACAGAGGTGGAGGTGGGGGATATTACAGAGGTGGCCATAGACAGGGTTGGTACTGGAGAGAATATGGAGATGGACTCAGCTCAGGTTTAAATAGAATACACCGATTGCAAACAGTCTGGTTCAGCCTCAGATATTGGACAGGGTGGTGTATTTGTTTCACAGATGGGGGATGGAGTTTGTGATGGAGACCAATGACACTGGCTTCAGTCTTCCCAAAATTTACATAACGGAACAGTATTTCAGTGAAACGGGGTTCACAGATGCCCTACCGGGAAATAGAGACAGCAACAGCAGTAAAGATGAGAGAGCAAATGTCAAGAAACCCAATAAAGTTGGCAATGGTTTATCGAGCTAATAGCTGGACATATTCACCAGGAATACAACGGCAGCAAAACGTGCAGAGTAAATTACAGGAGCAGTAATGCTGTTAAACTTGGTTTATAGAATTAATAGCTAGATAGAGAGACTTACCAGGGACACCAATAATAGCCAGGATGGGATAGTAAATGTATTGAATAATCTTCAGTGCGAGACGGATCCGAGTGTTTAATGACATCCAATCATAATATGTAGAAAGGTAGTAAAGATCCGAGGATAAACTCCTGTCCATTGTTGTAACATTCCAATCTATTGTTCTCAGATTCTGACCAAGTGCTGCACCATTCCAATCTATTATTCTCAGATTCTGACCAAGTGTTGTTACATTCCAGTCATTTGTTCTTAGATTCTGATCTATCCTTTCTCTCTCTCTGGAGCCGCTGATCTCTGTTGTGGTTGTGCCGGGGTTGATGTTCCAGCTGAAACTATGGGACAACACTTGGGAGCCCCTTATTAATAGAAGATGGAAAACTTCCAGTGACACAATTAGGGTCCATGGAGACTGACATTAATTACAGTCACTGAACAAACAGATTCAGTTAACCCTTTTCAATACAGCACTTTTTGTACCACAATAAAGTAGATCATTTACCCAGTCTGGATGGGATGCATGAGGGTTGCTGAGGGATGGAATGGTGGAAGTAGTAGAATGTTATAATTTTCTATGAGATCCCTCTTCACTCTTCCGAATATAATCCTATCTCTCCTCATACGTCAGTCCCGGCATCCCAGGAATCAGTCTGATAAACCTTCATTGCACTCTCGCTATAGCAGGAACATCCTTTCTCGGAGAAGGAGACCAAAACTGCACACAATATCCAAGTGCGGCCTCACCAAAGCCCTGTATAATTGCAGCAAGACATCCCTGCTCCTGTACTAGAATCCTGACTCTATGAAGGCCAACATAACATTCGCCTTTTTCTACTGCCTGTTGCACCTGCATGCTTACCTTCAGTGACTGGTGTACGAGAACACCCAGGTCTCGTTGCATACTCCCCTCTCTCAGTTTATCGCCGTTCAGATAATAATCTGCCTTCCTGTTTTTGCTAACAAAGTGGATAACCTCTCATTTATTCACATTATACTGCATCTGCCATGCAATAGCCCACTCACTCAACTTGTCCAAATCACCCTGAAGCCTCTCTGCATCCTCCTCACAACTCACCCTCCCACCCAGTTTTGTGTCTTCTGAAAATTTGGAGATATTACATTTAGTTCCCTCATCTAAATCATAAATATGGAGTGTGAATAGCTGGGGCCCTAGCACCGATCCCTGTGGTACCCCACTAATCACTGCCTGCCATTTGGAAAAAGATTCGTTTATCACTACTCTTTTTATCCATCTGCCAACCAATGTTCTATCTATCGCAATACACTACCACTAATCCCATGCGCTTTAATTTTACTCACTAATCTCTTATGTGGGACTTTGTCGAAAGCATTCTGAAAGTCCAAATAAAACATATTATCTGGATCCCCCTCATCCACTCTATTAGTTACATATTCGAAGAATTCTAATAGATTTATCAAGCATGATTTCCCTTTCGTAAATCCATGCTGACTCTATCCGATTCTAACACTGTTCTCCAAGTGCTCTGCTATCAAATCTTTGATAATGGACTCTAGAATTTTCCCCACTACCGACGTCAGGCTGACTTGTCTATAATGCCCTGCTTTATTTCTACCTCCCTTTTTAAATGGTGGGGTTACATTAGCTGCCCTCCAATCAGCTGGAACTGTTCCAAAGTCTATAGAATCTTGAAAGATGACCACCAATGCATCCACGATTTCTAGGGTCACTTCCTTAAGTAATCTGGGATGTAGATTTTCAGGCCCTGAGGATTTAGCGGCCTTCAATACCATCAACTTCCCCAACACACTTTCTCTACTAATACTGATTTCCTTCGGTTCCTTCCTCTCACTAAACCCTGTGTTCCCCAACATTTCTGGTAAGATATTTGTGCCATCCTTTGTGAAGACAGAATCAAAGTCTGCATTTAGTTGGTTAGCCATTTCTTTGTTTCCCATAATAAATTCCCATGTTTCTAACTGTAAGGAGCTCCATTTGTCTTAACCAATCCTTTCCTCTTCACATACCTACAGAAATCTTTACAGTCAGGTTGTATGTTCCCTGCAAGCTTACTCATGTACTTTATTTTCCCCTTATTAATCAATCCATTGGTCCTCCTTTGCTGAATTCTAAACCGCTCCCAATCCTCAGGTCTGTTGCTTCTTTCTGTCGAATGTATATGCCTCTTCCGTGAATCTAATACTATCTCTTATTTTCCTTGCAAGCCATGGTTTGGCTACCTTTCCCATTTTACTTTTGTACCAGACAGCAGTAAACAATTGTTGCAGTTCATCAATGCACTCTTTGAATATTGCCATTGCCTTTCCACCATCATCCCTTTAAGTAACGTTTCCCAATCCATCATAGCCAACTCGTGCCTCATACCTTCATACTTTCCTTTATTAAGATTCACGACCCTCGTCTCAGAATCAACTACGTCACTATCCATCTTAGAGTCATAGATTCGTGCAGCATAGAAACAGGCCCTTCGGCCCACTGCGTCCATGCCGACCATAATGCCGATCTATACTGATTCCACGTGCCTGCATTAATTCCATATCCGTCTATGCTTTGCTCATTCAAATACCTGTCCAGATGACTCTTAAATGTTGCTGCTGGTCCTGCCTCCACCACCTCCTCTGGCAGCTCATTCCAGATACGCAATATTCTTTGTGTGAAAAATTTACCCTTTTAATCCCCTTTAAACCTACTCCCTTTCATCTTAAATCTATGCCCTCCAGTGTTAGTCACCCCTACCATGGGAAACAGACTCTGGCTACCTGCTCTGTCTATGCCTCTCATAATTTTATATACCTCCATCATGTCCCATCTCAGCCGTCTTTGCTCCAGTGAAAACAGACCCAGCCTACCCAATCTCTCATTATAACTCAAGCCCTCCAAACCAGGCAACATCCTTATGAATCTTTTCTGCACCCTCTCTAGCTTAATCACATCTTTCCTGTAGTGTTGCGACCAGAACTGCACACTGCAATCCAAATGCGGAATAACCAATGTTATGTACAACTGTAACATGACGTCCCAACTCTTGTACTCCATGCCGCAGTTGATGAAGACAAGCATGCCATACACCTTCTTCACCACCCTGTCTACCTGTGTTGCCACATTCAGGGAACTCGCACTTGCACCCCAAGTTCTCTCTGCTCAACAACACTCCCCAGGCCCTGTCATTCACTGTATATGTCCTGCCCTGGTTTAATTTCCCAAAATGCATTACTTCGCACTTGTCTGCATTAAATTCCATTTGCCAATCCCTTGCCCACTTTCCAAGTTTATCTATATCCTGTTGTAACCTCAGACAAGCTTCTTCACTTTCTACTATTCCATCATTTTTTGTATCATCTGCAAACTTACCAATCATACCCCCTACATTCACATCCAAGTCATTAATATATATGACAAACAAGAGAGGACCCAGAACCAATCCCTGCGGCACACCACTGGTCACCAGCCTCTAATCTGAAAAACAACCCCCCACTACCATCCGATCACCAAGCCAAATTTGTATCCAATTGGCTAGCACACCCTGGATCCCATGTGTATGAATCTTCTGGACCACTCGACCATGCGGGACCTTGTCAAAGGCCTTGTTAAAGTCCATGTAGAAAACGTCCATCGCCCTGCCCTCGACAATCCTTTTGGTCACCTCCTCAAAAAACGCAATCAAATTCCTGAGACATGATTCCCATGCACAAAGCCATGCTGACTATCCCTAATCAGACGTTGCCTTTCCAGATGCATATAAACCCTGTCTGTCAGAATCCCTTCCAATAACTTTCCCATCACTGATGGAAGGCTCACCGGCCTGTAGTTCCCTGGCTTATCACTGCTGCCCTTATTAAATAAAGGCACAACATTAGCTATCCTCCGGTCTTCCTGTACCTCTCCCATGGCTAACGATAATGTAGAAATCTCTGCTCGGGCTCCAGGAATATCCTTCCTTTCTTCCCATAGCATCCTAGGATACACCTGGTCAGGCCCTGGGGATTTATCTACCTTAATGCGCTTCAAAACCTCCAACACCGCCTCCTTTGCAATGTTCATATGCTCCAGGATATCGCTGTTCCCTCCCTTGAACTCAGTAGCTTCCATGTCATCTCCATGGTAAATAAAGACGAGAAGTATACATTTAAGACCTCGCCCATTTCCCGTGGCTGCACAAGTAGATTATCACACTGATCCTTAAGGGGACCGACTCTCACCCTAGCTACCCTTTTACTCTTAATATACTTATAGAATATTTTAGGATTCTCCATTATCTTATCTGCCAGGGAAATCTCATGGCCCCTTTTCTCCCTCCTAATTTCTTTCTTGAGTGCACTCCTACATCCACTCTTTTCCTGGAGGGACTCGTTTGATCCCCAGCTGCCTATACCTGACATTTGCCTCCTTCTTTGTCCTGACCAGACACTCAACATCCCTCATCAAACAAGGTTCCCTAAACTTGACAGCCTTGCCCTTCCATCTAACAGGAATATGCCGGCCCATAACTCTTCCTATCTCACTTTTAAAAGCCTCCCACTTGCCAGACGTCCCGTTACCTGTACACAGCCCTTTCATTCAACTTTTGAGAGTTCCTGTCTGATGCTATCAAAATTAACCTTCCTCCAATTTTGGACTTCAACCTGAGGACCAGTCCTTCCTCTTCCATAACTATCTTGAAGCTAATAGAGTTATGGTCACTGGTCCCAAAGTGCTCCCTCACTGACACATCATCCACCTGCCCATCCTCATTTCCAAAGAGGAGGTCGAGTGTAGCCTTTTCTCTCGTAGGGCCATCCATATACTGTTTCATAAAACTATCCTGGACACACTTAACAAATTCTTGCCCATCTGATCCCTTAGCACCAAGGCAGTCCCAGTCAATATTAGGAAAGTTAAAATCACTTACTATTACAACCCTATAATTCCTACACCTATCTGTGATTTCCCTGCATATATGCTCCTCCAATTCCCTCTGACTATTGGGGGGCCGATAGTATAATCCCATCAAAGAGATCACCACTTGCTTATTTCTAAGCTCCACTCATTTGGCCTCACTGGACTTTCCCCGCGGGATATCCTCTCTAACTACTGCCGTGATGTGCTCCCTAATCAATTGTGCAACTCCCCATCCTCTCTTCCCTCCGACTGAAGCATCGGTACCCCATAACATTGAGCCGCCAGTCTTGCCTATCCCTCAACCACGTTTCTGTAATAGCTATAATAACACAATCCCATGTACTGATCCATGCTCTGAGTTCATCTGCCTTAGCTGTAAGGCCTCTTGCATTAAAGTAGTTTAGTTTAGAGATACAGCACTGAAACAGGCCCTTCGGCCCACCGAGTCTGTGCCGACCATCAACCACACATTCATACTAATCCTACACTAATCCCATATTCCTATCACATCCCCACCTGTCCCTATATATTTCCCTACCACCTACCTATACTAGGGGCAATTTATAATGGCCAATTAACCTATCAACCTGCAAGTCTTTGGCATGTGGGAGGAAACCGGAGCACCCGGAGGAAACCCACGCAGACACAGGGAGAACTTGCAAACTCCGCACAGGCAGTACCCAGAATCGAACCCGGGTCCCTGGAGCTGTGAGGCTGCGGTGCTAACCACTTGCAGTTTAGTCGACCAGACCTTCCACGCTCCCTGTCAGGCCACTGCCAGGCCCGCCTACTGGACTTGCTTGCATTAACCTCTACATTTACCTTAACTATGTCATCGGAGAGACTACTACTTTGAGTCCCACCTCTCTGCAAGACTAATTTACACCCTCCCGAGTCGTACTAACAAACCTCCCCGCAAGGATATTGGTCCCCTTCTAGTTTAGATGCAATCCGACCCTCTTCAACAGGTCACCTCTGCACCAGAAGAGATCCAAATGATCCAAGTAGCTGAAGCCCTCCCGCCTACACCAGCTCTTCAGCCACACTTTCATTTCCTTAATCCTCCTATTCCTATCCTCACGAGCACGTGGCACAGGGAGTAATCCTGAGATTCTTCTTCCTCTTTGTCTTTGGCCTCCTTACCTCGAGAGACAATGGGTAAGCGCCTGGAGGTGGTCAGTGGTTTGTGCAGCAGCGCCTGGAGTGGCTAAAAAGGCCAATTCTCGAGTGACAGGCTCTCCCACAGGTGCTGCAGAAAAATTTGTCTGTCGGGGCTGTTACATAGTTGGCTCTCCCCTTGCGCTTCTGCCTTTTTTCCTGCCAACTGTGAAGTCTCTTCGACTCGCCACATTTTAGTCCCTCCTTTATGGCTGCCCGCCAGCTCTGGCGATCGCTGGCAACTGACTCCCACGACTTGTGATCAATGTCACAGGACTTTATGTCGCATTTGCAGACGTCTTTAAAGCAGAGACATGGACGGCCGGTGGGTCTGATACCAGTGGCGAGCTCGCTGTACAAAGTTTCTTTGGGGATCCTGCCATCTTCCATGCGGCTCACATGGCCAAGCCATCTCAAGCGCCGCTAACTCAGTAGTGTGTATAAGCTGGGGATGTTGGCCGCCTCGAGGACTTCTGTGTTGGAGATACGGTCCTGCCACCTGATGCCAAGTATTCTCCGGAGGCAGTGAAGATGGACTGAATTGAGACGTCGCTCTTGGCTAACATACGTTGTCCAGGCCTCGCTGCCATAGAGCAAGGTACTGAGGACACAGGCTTGATATACTCGGACTTTTGTGTTCCGTGTCAGTGCGCCATTTTGCCACACTCTCTTGGCCAGTTTGGACATAGCAGTCGAAGCCTTTCCCGTGCGCTTGTTGATTTCTGCATCTAGAGACAGGTAACTGGTGACAGTTGAGCCTAGGCAGGTGAACTCTTGAACCACTTCCAGAGCGTGGCCGCCGATATTGATGGATGGAGGATTTCTGACATCCTGTCCCATGATGTTCATTTTCTTGAGGCTGATGGTTAGGCCAAATCCTGAGATTACCCCTAGAGGTTCTACTTTTTAACCTTCTGCCTAACTCCCTATATTCACTTTGCAGGACCTTTACTCTCTTCCTGTCTATGTCGTTAGCACCAATATGGACCACGGCCTCTGGCTGCTCACTCTCTCCTTTCAGAATTTCCTGCAGCCACTCCGAGACATCCTTGACCCTCGCAGCAGGGAGGCAACATACCATCCTGATGCCTCTTTTGCGGCCACAGAAACGCCTACCTGCACCTCTTACGATAGAATTTCCTATCACGATAGCTCTTACACCCCTTTTCCTGCCCTGCTGTGAGGCAGAGCCCTCTGTGGTCCCATGGGCCTGGCTGTTGCTGCTTTCCCCTGGGAGGTCATCCCCCCCAACAGTATCCAAAGCGGTCTATCTGTTTGAGAGGTGGTGGCCACAAGGGACTCCTGCACTACCTGCCTGTGCCTACTACTCTGTCTGGTGGTCACACATCCCTTTTCTGCCTGTGCAGCTATTATCTGCGGTGTGACCACCTCGCTAAACATGTTATCCACGACTTCCTCAGCATTATGGATGCTCCACAGTGAATTCTCCTGCAGCTCCATCTCCATAATGCGGGTCGCCAGTAGTTGCAGATGGATCCACTTCCTGCACACATGCTCACTAGGGACACTGGAAGCATCCCTGATTTCCCACAAAGGGCAGGAGTAGCAGATCACGGGGCTGAACTCTCCTGTCATGACCTACCCTTAGACTAATTAGTTACACCCTTAATTAAAAAAAATACTAATTACATGAGGGGCCTTGTTCTGCCCACTTCAATCTAAGGTTCTTAATAATTAAAAAAAGAAACACTTCAGTAGTACTCACCTGATCACCAGAGTTCTTTTCCCACAAAAATAAACTTTTCACTTTTTTAAAGATATCTACATGCACTAATAGCTGCTACTCACCCAACCAATCAGCTTGCAGCTCTCCTCTGACGTCACTGTTGGCTTTCTTCATGAATAATTCTATTATATTATGGTCGCTCATCCTCAAGGGATTT